>NC_059222.1:6423065-6723065 GCF_020615455.1 Coregonus clupeaformis
TTAGGTTTACATTGTAATACTTCTGACAGACAACTTTCTAGCACCGCCCATAACTTGTGGACTTTATAGCATTCCCAGAAATCATGGATTATTTAGTCATTGTTGGTTAGTTTTACAGTTAAGACATGACTCTGCTGTTGTGCTGTAGAATTTGTGAATTTTGTCTCTTCTATAATAAATTCTATACATTAGTTTACACTGGATTAAGCGTATTCCCTCCATCTTGTGCCAACATCAGTACTTTTCAATTCTTGGTTAAAAACATTTTCACAGAGGTTGTCGGTTGGATATGCTCTCTGCAAGATTTGTATATCTTACCTATCATATGAACATCCTTTTCTGACTCAAATAACATTCCCTCATGGTTGCTCTGATATCCAAAAGATTTCAAATCAAAATTTCATGATCAAATCAAATCAACTTGTATTTGCCACCTGCGCCGAATACAACAGGTGTAGACCTAACAATGAAATGCTTACTCATAAGCCCTTTACATCAATGCAGTTTTAAGAAAAATAAGTGTTAAGTAAAAAATAGATAAGTAACAAATTAAACTAAAACATAATTAAAGAGCAGCAGTAAAACAGTAGGGAGGCTATAAACAGGGGGTAACGGTACAGAGTCAATGTGCGGGGGCACCGGTTAGTCGAGGTAATTGAGGTAATATGTACATGTGGGTAGAGTTAAAGTGACTATGCATAGATAATAAACAGAGAGTAGCAGCAGCGTAAAAGAGTGTGTGGGGTGGGGTGGGGGACAATGCAAATAGTCCAGGTAGCCATGATTAGCTGTTCAAGAGTCTTATGGCTTGGGGGTAGAAGCTAATAAGAAGCCTTTTACATTTTACATTTTTACATTTACTTTTGGACCTAGACTTGGCGCTCCGGTACCGCTTGCCGGGCTGTAGCAGAGAGAACAGTCTATGACTAGGGTGGCTGGAGTCTTTGACAATTTTGAGGGCCTTCCTCTGACATCGCCTAGTATAGAGGTCCTGGATGGCAGGAAGCTTGGCCCCAGTGATGTACTGGGCCTTACGCACTACCCTCTGTAGTGCCTTGCGGTCAGAGGCCGAGCAATTGCCATAGCAGGCAGTGATGCAACCAGTCAGGATGCTCTCGATGGTGCAGCTGTATACCTTTTTGAGGATCTGATAACCCATGCCAAGTCTTTTCAGTCTCCAGAGGGGGAATAGGCTTTGTCATGCCCTCTTCATGACTGTCTTGGTGTGTTTTGGACCATGATAGTTTATTGGCGATGTGGACACCAAGGAACTTGAAGCTCTCAACCTGTTCCACTACAGCCCCGTCGATGAGAATGGGGGAGCGCTCAGTCCTTCTTTTCCTGTAGTCCACAATCATCTCCTTTGTCTTGATCACGTTGAGGGAGAGGTTGTTATCCTGGCACCACACAGCCAGGTCTCTGACCTCCTCCCTATAGGCTGTCTCATCGTTGTCGGTGATCAGGCCTACCACTGTTGTGTCATCAGCAAACTTAATGATGGTGTTGGAGTCGTGCCTGGCCATGCAGTCATGGGTGAGGGGACTGAGCACGCACCCCTGAGGGGCCCCCATGTTGAGGATCAGCGTGGCAGATGTGTTGTTACCTACCCTTACCACCTGGGGACGGCCCGTCAGGGAATCCAGGATCCAGTTGCAGAGGGAGGTGTTTAGTCCCAGGGTCCTTAGCTTAGTGATGAGCTTTGAGGGCACTATGGTAGTGATCGCTGAATGTCAATGAATAGCATTCTCACGTAGGTGTTCCTCTTGTCCAGGTGGGAAAGGGCAATGTGGAGTGCAATAGAGATTGCACCATCTGTGGATCTGTTGGGACGGTATGCAAATTGGAGTGGGTCTAGGGTTTCTGGGATAATGGTGCTGATGTGAGCCATGACCAGCCTTTCAAAGCACTTCATGGCTACAGACGTGAGTGCAATGGGTCAGTAGTCATTTAGGCAGGTTATCTTAGTGTTCTTCGGCACAGGGACTATGGTGGTCTGCTTGAAACATGTTGGTATTACAGACTCAGTCAGGGATATGTTGAAAATGGCAGTGAAGACACTTGTCAGTTAAAGAATAGGACAAAATCAAATAAAACAATTTAAAGTTTGATTTGATTTAGTCCTATTCTTTTACTTAGCTCTTTGGTTGAGATGGAGACGTGAATCCAACATATCAATTATTTATTTGTAGACAAACTGGAATTAAAGACAGACTAAGTTAGTGGCACATAGTGTAAATCTTAGTCAAATCAAATGTAATGGTAGCATAGACATATGTAGCAGATGTTATTATGGGTGTGGTGAAATGCTTGTGTTCCTAGCTCCAACAGAGCAGTAATATCAATACACACAAATCTAAAAGTAAAATAATGGAAATAAGAAATGTAAATATTTGGACGAGCAATGTCGGTGTCCGGAGTATAAATATATGTATGTGTGTGTATATTGACACTACCGGTCAAAAGTTTTAGAACACCTACTCATTCAAGGGTTGTTCTGTATTTTTACTATTTTCTACATTGTAGAATAATAGTGAAGCCATCAAAACTATGAAATAACACATATGGAATCATGTAGTAACCAAGAAAGTGTTAAACAAATCAAAATATATTTTATTCAAATAGCCATCCTTTGCCATTGGGCAGACTGCACTACCCTCTGGAGAGCTCTGCGGTTGCGGATGGTGCAGTTGCCGTACCAGGCGGTGATACAGCCCAACAGGTCGCTCTCAATGGTGCATCTGTAAAGGTTTGTGAGTGTCTTAGGGGCCAAGCCAAATTTCTTCAGCCTCCTGAGGTTGAAGAGGCTCTGTTGCGCCTTCTTCACCACACTGTCTGTGTGGGTGGACCATTTCAGATTTCCAATGATGTGTACGCTGAGGAAATTGAAGCTTTCACCTTCTCCACTGCGGCCCTGTAGATGTGGATGGGGGCGTGCTCCCTCTGCTGTCTCATGAAATCCACGATCAGCTCCTTCATTTTGTAGACATTGAAGGGTAGGTTATTTTCCTGGCATCACTCCGCCAGGGCCCTTACAGTCACAGGTGAACAGGGAGTACATGAGGGGGCTGAGCACACACCCTTGTGGGGCCCCTGTGTTGAGGATCAGCGTAGTGGAGGTGTTGTTGCCTACCTTCACCACCTGGGGGCGGCCGTCAGGAAGTCCAGGATCCAGTTGCACAGGGCGGGGTTCAGACCCAGGGCCCCGAGCTTAATGATGAGCTTGGAGGTGTTGAAGGCTGAGCTGTAGTGAATGAACAGCATTCTTACATAGGTATTCCTCTTGTCCAGATGTGATAGGGCAGTGCGATGGTGATTGCATAATCTGTGGATCCATTGGGGCGGTATGCAAATTGCGGTGGGTATAGGTTGTTGGGTAAGGTGGATGTGATATGATATGATCCTTAACTAGCCTCTCAAAGCACTTCATGATGACAGAAGTGAGTGCTATGGGGGGATAGTCATTTAATTCAGTTACCTTCGCTTTCTTGGGTAGAGGAACAATTGTGGAAGCAAGTGGGGACAGCAGACTGGGATAGGAAGAGATTTGAATATGTCCGTAAACACTCCAGCCAGCTGGTCTGCGCATGTTCTGGGGAAACGGCTAGGGATGACGTCTGGGCTGGCAGCCTTGCGAGGGTTAACAGGCTTAAATGTCTTACTCACGTCGGCCACGGAGAACGAGAGCTCACAGTCCTTGGGAGTGGCCCTTGTCGGTGGCAATGTGTTATCCTCAAAACGGGCAAAGAAGGTGTTTAGCTTTTCCAGGAGCAAGACGTCTGTGTCCGCGATGTGGCTGGTTTTCCCTTTGTAATCCGTGATTGTCTGGAGTCCCTGCCACATACGACTTGTGTCTGAGCCATTAAATTGCGACTTCACTTTGTCTTTGTACTGACATTTGCCTGTTACATTGCCTTATAGAGGGCATAACTGGACTGTTTGTATTCAACCATATTCCCAGTCACCTTGCCGTGGTTAAATGCGGTGGTTTGTGCTTTCAGATATGCGCGAATGCTGCCATCTATCCACGGTTTTTAGTTTGGATAGGTTTATATCGTCACAGTGGGAACTAGATCCCCTATACACTTCCTGATGAACTCAGTCACCGTGTCAGTGTAGACGTCAATGTTATTCTCAGAGCATGAGTACTTCCTGTTTGAGTTTCTGCCCATAGGAAGGGAGCAGAATGGAGTCGTTATATGATTTGCCGAAGGGAGGGCGGGGGAGGGCCTTGTAGCCATCCCGGAAGGGAGAGTAACAATGGTCGAGAGTTTTTGAAGCGCGAGTACTGCAGGCAAAGCGTTTTCCTCAGATTTGCTTTATTAAAGTCCCCAGCTACAATAAATTAGGCTTCAGGATATGCGGTTTCAAGTTTGCACAAGGTCCAGTGTAGTTCCTTGAGAGCCGTCATCGCATCGGCTTGAGGGAGAATATACATTGCTGTGATGATGAACAAAGAGAATTCTCTAGGGAGCTAATGCGGTCGGCATTTGATTGTGAGGTATTCTAGGTCAGGTGAACAAAAGGACTTGAGTTCCTATAAGTTACCACAATCACACCTTGAGTAGTTAATCATGAAACTTACACCTCCGCCTTTCTTCTTCCCGGCAAGTTCTTTATTCCTATCTGCGCAATGTACTGAGAACACAGCTGGCTGTATGGACGGGGACAGTATATTCGGAGAGAGCCATGATTCCGTGAAACAGAGTATGTTACAGTCCCTGATGTCGCTCTGGAAGGATATCCTCGCCCTGAGCTTGTCTACTTTATTGTCGAGGGACTGAACATTAGCAAGTAATATACCTGGAAGCGGGGAAGGTGTGCACGCCTCCTGAGTTGGACTTGCACTCCGAATATCTCTTCTCCACCGGCGGTGTCTTGGAGCAGCCTCTGGTATAAGTTCAATCGCCTTGGGGATTACGAACAAAGGATCCAATACAGGAAAGTCTTATTTCTGGTCGAAATGCTAGTGAGTTACCGCCACTCTAATATCCCAAAGTTATTTCCGGCTGTATGTAATAATGCAAAAAAACGTTCTGGGCTAATAATGTGAGAAATAACACAAAAAGAATAATACTGCAAAGTTGCTTAAGAGCCAGAAACAGAGCGGACATGTCTATCTGTGCCATGTTGTTGTATATTTAATTTAAAATGTGATATTGAATTGTGTTTTATTGTCTACTCCCGAGTGGCGCAGTGGTCTAAGGCTGTGCTACTAGAGATCCTGGTTCGAATCCAGGCTCTGTCGTAGCCGGCCGCGACCGGGAGACCCATGGGGCGGCGCACAATTGGCCCAGCGTCGTCCAGGGTAGGGGAGGGGAATGGCCGGCAGGGATGTAGCCCAGTTGGTAGAGCATGGCGTTTGCAACTCCAGGGTTGTGGGTTCGATTCCCACGGGGGGCCAGTATGAAAAATAAAATAATGTATGCACTCACTAACTGTAAGTCGCTCTGGATAAGAGCGTCTGCTAAATGACTAAAATGTAATGTAAATGTTGTGTAATGATCATGCTGTTTAATCGGCTTCTTGATATGCCACACCTGTCAGGTGGATGGATTATATTGGCAAAGGAGAAATGCTCACTAACATGGATGTAAACACATTTGTGCACAAAATTTGAGAGAAATTTCGGGGATCTTTTATTTCAGCTCACGAAACATGGGACCAACACTTTACATGTTGCGTTTGTATTTTTGTTCAGCGTAGATGAAGCACAGTGATAATGCATTAATCTGTTGTATGTCCAGCGTAGCTGAAGCACAGTGATAATGCATTAATCTGTTGTATAAATAAACAAAATATCTGACATTGTATTCCCATTTGAACATTGCTGTGCTTTTATATGGTTGAAAGCGCAGTGATAGACATTTGGGTGACAACTAAACCAAAAATCTGACATTGTTTTTCCATTAGAATTTGGTTGTGCTTAGATGGTTGAAAGCATAATGTGGGTGAATATAGGTTGTAATCTCATTGATCAACGTCTCAACCAAAAACTACCCAATTATCCTCGTTGAAATGACGTGGTGTGCCCAGTGGGGTGTTTCAGAGCCAGTGGCAGTTGGTGCCGTTTAGGATGAGGGAGGACGCACATTTTTTTTTAGGATCATGGCCTTATTTCTATTACCGCATTTTGGATGACTGTCATTCATATTCCATTCATCCAGCTAAATGTAACATTGATAGGTGTGGCTTCTACATGATACTCAAATTTTACCTATACCCATCATGAGGTTGGTACAACACAGCCTATGAATGCAAGTTTACAATGTAGGTGCACAGGTCGAGAGAAATTTGAGTAATCAAGGTGACAGACATTGACACATTCAATATAGCCTTACACACTCTTGCCTGCATCTAGCTGATCTAGGGTGTAATCATTAGTCCAACAGTTGCAAACGAGAATTTATATTGGACAAATTCAGGTATGTTTATCCCAGTTACATTCCGTTTACTTCCGTTTAAGAAGTGCTTTTCAACAGTTAGCAAACAGTTTAGCAATTACACCGGCGGGCCCTGGTGGCAATAAATTCATAAAACCAAAAGCTTACCTTGACTTGGAAGAGTTCCAGTTCTGGATAGCCATAGCAAACTAGGTAACATGGCATCTCTCTCTGTTTGAGCCGGGTGTTTGAGTAGGCTAAATAACTTCATTCACCAGCTAAGTAAGTTAAAGCGAAAAAAACCAAAACATATAGATACAGTGGGGGAAAAAAGTATTTAGTCAGCCACCAATTGTGCAAGTTCTCCCACTTAAAAAGATGCGAGAGGCCTGTAATTTTCACCATAGGTACACGTCAACTATGACAGACAAATTGAGATTTTTTTCCCCAGAAAATCACATTGTAGGATTTTTAATGAATTTATTTGCAAATTATGGTGGAAAATAAGTATTTGGTCACCTACAAACAAGCAAGATTTCTGGCTCTCACAGACCTGTAACAACTTCTTTAAGAGGCTCCTCTGTCCTCCACTCGTTACCTGTATTAATGGCACCTGTTTGAACTTGTTATCAGTATAAAAGACACCTGTCCACAACCTCAAACAGTCACACTCCAAACTCCACTATGGCCAAGACCAAAGAGCTGTCAAAGGACACCAGAAACAAAATTGTAGACCTGCACCAGGCTGGGAACACTGAATCTGCAATAGGTAAGCAGCTTGGTTTGAAGAAATCAACTGTGGGAGCAATTATTAGGAAATGACCACTAAGACCACTGATAATCTCCCTCGATCTGGGGCTCCACGCAAGATCTCACCCTGTGGGGTCAAAATGATCACAAGAACGGTGAGCAAAAATCCCAGAACCACACGGGGGGACCTAGTGAATGACCTGCAGAGAGCTGGGACCAAAGTAACAAAGCCTACCATCAGTGACACACTACGCCGCCAGGGACCCAAATCCTGCAGTGCCAGATGTGTCCCCCTGCTTAAGCCAGTACATGTCCAGGCCCGTCTGAAGTTTGCTAGAGTGCATTTGGATGATCCAGAAGAGGATTGGGATAATGTCATATGGTCAGATGAAACCAAAATATACTTTTTGGTTAAAAATCAACTCGTCGTGTTTGGAGGACAAAGAATGCTGAGTTGCATCCAAAGAACACCATACCTACTGTGAAGCATGGGGGTGGAAACATCATGCTTTGGGGCTGTTTTTCTGCAAAGGGACCAGGACGACTGATCTGTGTAAAGGAAAGAATGAATGGGGCCATGTATCGTGAGATTTTGAGTGAAAACCTCCTTCCATCAGCAAGGGCATTGAAGATGAAACGTGGCTGGGTCTTTCAGCATGACAATGATCCCAAACACACCGCCCGGGCAACGAAGGAGTGGCTTCGTAAGAAGCATTTCAAGGTCCTGGAGTGGCCTAGCCAGTCTCCAGATCTCAACCCCATAGAAAATCTTTGGAGGGGAGTTGAAAGTCCGTGTTGCCCAGCGACAGCCCCAAAATATCACTGCTCTAGAGGAGATCTGCATGGAGGAATGGGCCAAAATACCAGCAACAGTGTGTGAAAACCTTGTGAAGACTTACAGAAAACGTTTGACCTGTGTCATTGCCAACAAAGGGTATATAACAAAGTATAGAGAAACTTTTGTTATTGACCAAATACTTATTTTCCACCATAATTTGCAAATAAATTCATTAAAAATCCTACAATGTGATTTTCTGGAATTTTTTTTCTCATTTTGTCTGTCATAGTTGACGGGTACCTATGATGAAAATTACAGGCCTCTCTCATCTTTTTAAGTGGGAGAACTTGCACAATTGGTGGCTGACTAAATACTTTTTTCCCCCACTGTATATACAGTGAGGGAAAAAAGTATTTGATCCCCTGCTGATTTTGTACGTTTGCCCACTGACAAAGAAATGATCAGTCTATAATTTTAATGGTAGGTTTATATGAACAGTGAGGGACAGAATAAAAAACAAAAAAATCCAGAAAAATACATGTCAAAAATGTTATAAATTGATTTGCATTTTAATGAGGGAAATAAGTATTTGACCCCTCTGCAAAACATGACTTAGTACTTGGTGGCAAAACCCTTGTTGGCAATCACAGAGGTCAGACATTTATTGTAGTTGGCCACCAGGTTTGCACACATCTCAGGAGGGATTTTGTCCCACTCCTCTTTGCAGATCTTTTCCAAGTCATTAAGGTTTCGAGCCTGACGTTTGGCAACTCGAACCTTCAGCTCCCTTCACAGATTTTCTATGGGATTAAGGTCTGGGGACTGGCTAGGCCACTCCAGGACCTTAATGTGCCTCTTCAGGAGCCACTCCTTTGTTGCCTTGGCCATGTGTTTTGGGTCATTGTCATGTTGAAATACCCATCGACAACCAATTTTTAATGCCCTGGCTGAGGGAAGGAGGTTCTCACCCATGATTTGACGGTACATGGCCCCGTCATCGTCCCTTTGATGCGATGAAGTTGTCCTGTCCCCTTAGCAGAAAAACACCCCCAAAGCATAATGTTTCCACCTCCATGTTTGACGGTGGGGATGGTGTTCTTGGGGTCATAGGCAGCATTCCTCCTCCTCCAAACACGGCGAGTTGAGTTGATGCCAAAGAGCTCGATTTTGGTCTCATCTGACCACAACACTTTCACCCAGTTCTCCTCTGAATCATTCAGATGTTCATTGGCAAACTTCAGACGGGCCTGTATATGTGCTTTCTTGAGCAGGGGGACCTTGCGGGCGCTGCAGGATTTCAGTCCTTCACGGCGTAGTGTGTTACCAATTGTTTTCTTAGTGACTATGGTCCCAGCTGCCTTGAGATCATTGACAAATCCTCCCGTGTAGTTCTGGGCTGATTCCTCACCGTTCTCATGATCATTGCAACTCCACGAGGTGAGATCTTGCATGGAGCCCCAGGCCGAGGGAGATTGACAGTTATTTTGTGTTTCTTCCATTTGCGAATAATCGCACCAACTGTTGTCACCTTCTCACCAAGCTGCTTGGCGATGGTCTTGTAGCCCATTCCAGCCTTTTGTAGGTCTACAGTCTTGTCCCTGACATCCTTGGAGAGCTCTTTGGTCTTGGCCATGGTGGAGAGTTTGAAATCTGATTGATTGATTGCTTCTGTGGACAGGTGTCTTTTATACAGGTAACAAGCTGAGATTAGGAGCACTCCCTTTAAGAGTGTGCTCCTAATCTCAGCTCGTTACCTGTATAAAAGACTCTTGGGAGCCAGAAATCTTTCTGATTGAGAGGGGGTAAAATACTTATTTCCCTCATTAAAATGCAAATCATTTATAACATTTTTGACATGCGTTTTTCTGGATTTTTTGTTGTTGTTATTCTGTCTCTCACTGTTCAAATAAACCTACCATTAAAATTATACACTGATCATTTCTTTGTCAGTGGGCAAACGTACAAAATCAGCAGGGGATCAAATACTTTTTTCCCTCACTCTATCTCTCTCTCTCTCTCTCTCTCTCTCTCCCTCTCTCTCTCTCTCTCTCTCTCCCTCTCTCCCCCCCTCTCTCTCTCTCTCTCTCTCTCTCTCTCTCTCTCTCTCTCTCCCTCTCTCCCCCCTCTCTCTCTCTCTCTCTCTCTCTCTCTCTCCCTCTCCCCCCCTCTCTCTCCCTCTCTCTCTCTCTCTCTCTCTCTGTCGCTTTTCCTTCATAAAAATAATTTGTTCAAAACTGTTCAACTAGTGTCTTTCTCTCTCTTTGAGTCAACTACTCCCCACAAGCAATGCACTTTATTGCTTGCTATCTGTAATGTATGCTTTTAGTACTAGATTAATTCTCTGATCCTTTGATTGGGTGGACAACATGTCAGTTCATGCTGCAAGAGCTCTGATAGGTTGGAGGACGTTCTCCGGAAGTTGTCATAATTACTATGGAAGGAGGTGAGAATAACGAGCCTCCTAGGTTTTGTATTGAAGTCAATGTACTCAGAGGATGGACACTAGCTATCCTCCAGCTACAACATGGTGCCACCTTACAGGGTGCTGTTGAGGCTACTGTAGACCTTCATTGCAAAATAGTGTGCTTTAATCAATTATTTGGTGACATGAATACATTTAGATTAATTTAATCTAAAAATTATAACTTTATTAATGTTTCACTATAAAAAAAATAATAATTACATTTTTAGTCATTTAGCAGACGCTCTTATCCAGAGCGACTTACAGTTAGTGAATACATTTTTTTTTATATACTGGCCCCCCGTGGGAATCGAACCCACAACCCTGGCGTTGCAAACGCCATGCTCTATCAACTGAGCTACATCCCTGCCGGCCAATCCCTCCCCTACCCTGGACTACGCTGGGCCAATTGTGCGCCGCCCTTGAGTCTCCCGGTCGCGGCCGGCTGCGACAGAGCCTGGATTTGAACCAGGATCTCTAATGGCACAGTTAGCACTGCGATGCAGCGCCTTAGACCACTGCGCCACTCGGGAGTAATAATGAAATACACTGAGAAGGATGGTCCTCCCCTTCGTCCTCTGAGGAGCCTCCACTGTTCAGAACATTTCAGAACATTTTACACCATCACTAGTGGTTGTGAATACCCAAGACACTAGAATAAATTATATGAATCGCCCCCAAATGAGTTGGGACCTCATCCAAGGCATGCGTTGTTACTTACTAGATCATAATTCACAAGGACTTTTTCACATGTTCATTTTTCATTTTCCCATTGCATAAGATATGGATGTCCAGGAAATCCTGTCCCACGAGCAATCCTCTCAATAGTTGGAGATCTTTTTTTTTCTCACAAAAATAAAGGCCTTATCAAACAAAACTTGTTGAGAGCAAACAAAAAGACGAAAAAAGAGAACATCATAGAGCTGACTAGGAAAGTAACAAGGATACTTAGAAAGTATCATAAATTCAGTCTCATTGGTTGTTTGTCATTGGGCTGTCCATGCCCCACGCCCATGCTGTTAGACTAGCAGACTAACTCAATGACCGCTCAAATCACTGGGGATTAATATGGGTACTGTCTGGCCATGATGACTTTGAGTGACTGCCAGTCTAAAAATATAGATTTTCATTAGGCTCTCTCTCTCTTTAATTCTTGATTGGAGCACAGATGAGGTAATCTACTGGTCATTTTTTAATCAGGAAGTGGACCTCGGATGTCGTTAGCTAGCTCCTATTAGTGATTGTCATGGCAACAGCCAAACTCCACCAGGTAAACACGGTTAAGTACACACCTGACAGTTCTGTTACCCTTCACTTACTTTATTAGACTGATGTTGTGGCGTACAATTTATATATTTTGCCCCCCTATGGCTAGCCAGTATGTGATATTCTGTATACCTTCCTCACAAACGTCAAGTGGATGTACATTTACGAACCATAGCTGCAATTTCATACCCATGCTATAGATCACGTCAATAATAAAAGTATCTCTTCTGTCATGTTGGATACGGATGACCTAACTCAACTCCATATAAACCCATCAATGCTTCCATATGCTGCAATGTTGAACTGTAACAAGATCTCTCTATAATAATGGAGAGATGAGACAATGCTGGATCAGAATGATGCTCTTTTTAATCCTCTCCACTCTCTCTCCATACATTCACATGTGTGTGACTCTGAAACACAAGAGGAGCCAGTAAAACAACCCAGCCAAGCCTGAGACAAAGTAGGAGGCACCTCGGATGTGTCGGATGTTGGCTGTGAGGTAACGTGTTGGGAGTTTTATTCTGACATGAAATCAGGGAAGTGATCATAGGTCAATTGCATCAATGACCCACAAATGACTGCGCAATCTCCTTTTCTGTCTATAAAGAGTCAGTCAGTACAACTTCTATCACAGTAACACTCCATCCATACAACACCTTGTCATTTTCTTAGCAGAAGGATAGTTCGATACTGTAGGCGTTTGGCCTATAGGGCTGTAACACATACATTTTGGCATTGCATAGGATGTACTGTAAATGTCTCGCTACCTCGCTCTCTGGCTCTCTGGATAGTCAAACCTCTGCATGACACCAGCAGTTGAACCTACTCACCTCTCACCTGATTCCTAATTTCTTCACTGAAAGTAAACCTCACACACTCTTGCCCCAATCCAGGACTTTGCAGCAAGCTGGCCTGGGTGGTTCACTCACTCACAGGTCAGGTCAAACTCACATTTAACCCTTACTCGTAGTCTTACGCCCAACCTTTCACATCTCTCTAATATTCCCTTCTTTCTTCTCTCCCTCCTCGTTGCTAGGGGAAATCCTGAAAACATTTTAGCAGTGATTTATGTGGCGACGGTGAAAACTCTCCTTAAAGAACGTGTAGGGCTGTAAAGATGACAGTGGGGTTAGCGCTGCTTTATGACCGGGGAGAAGTGTGAGAGAGAGACCTGCCTCCGTATTTCACTTTCATTTCCTGTCTCAGGATAGTGCTGGGCTCGGGGCTCGGCAGGGCACGGCCAGGCCGGTTATTACTTCACTCACTCTGACTACAGGAGAGAAGGGAGAGATGAGCGGCAGAGAGAGAGAGAGGAGGAAAGGTCGAGAATGAGAGGACCTTAATGAAAGGGACAATGTGATTGGAGAGGTTAAAGGACAACAAAGTCAACTTTCTGCTGGTACTGTCAAATACATTACGTTAGTCCAGTGCAGTGTGTGTGTGTGTGTGTGTACATGAACGTGTGTGTGCTTGAGTGCATGCATGTGTCTATCTGTATCTGTCTATGTGTATGCATAACTGATATTTAAGACCTCCCTGTGATTCACACTTAGTGATTCTATAAATCTCCCATCATTCCTCGCTGTGGTAGGGTGGGGTCAGGGTTCACCCCTCTATACCCTCCACACCCTCCACCCTGCCTTATAGAGGCCTCAGGTCAGAAGATATGACTGCTCTGACTGCTCTGCAGGCTTTATTAGCTGTAATCAGGCTGCCTGGGTCTGGCCAGTAAAAGATGTGGGGTTCCCAGTGGGCAGAGCAGTGTAGCAGGGTGTGTAGCAGGGATTGCTGCTCATGCGTGTTCACCGCTAGCTCTGGAGGAGCTCTGGAGGGTCATGACTGTACTTTAACACCCAGGCTTTTAATTAAGACCACTGGTTGTCAGTAACCGTGACTACCCTGCAAGCAAAGGTCCCAGCAGAGTCGAATTGGCTGTGATTCAAAGGTTTATAAAAACACTAGGGCCTAATGGGTCAATTGCGATGAACATTGAGCTTGTGTGTTAACGTGGGACCACAGAATAAGTTAATGTGGTATTGATGGGGTCCAGCTTGTGTCGTGATCACATCATGACTATACTTGGCTGTACATTTACAGTATAGGCTACACAGTTGTGCACAGAATGCATGATGCATGGGGATTCTATTTCTATGGGTACAACAGCAGAAAAGTGAAGGTGCCAATAGTTCCAATTGGTTCCAACCAGCTACATCATAATAAGAGCTGGCCATGGGGCATTGCATGTGCATGCAGTAGGAGCCTGGCCCACTGGCCCCAGGAGCACACTTATCTGTTTATAAGGAGATGTTCAAGTACTCCAGTCTCCAGGACTATGAGCTCATCAGGCCCCGTCCGTCCGTGTGCAGAGTCTGCCTGTCTGGGCGTAGCAGCATGCCGTGGGCTGTGTGGTCGCCTCTGCCTTGGAGAACAGGAAGCGGCAGTGGGAGGACTCTTCCAATCAACCGCAGATCAGGGGGGTGAGAGCTAGAGAACTGTAAAGGAAACAGAAAAATAACAATGTTTGTTTGAGCAATGGCTGCCCAGACTGTTCATCATAGGGCCTGAGCTCACAGCACAGCGAGATATATATCCCTGGCAAGCGCTTCCTCTAATGCCGAGGCCTTACAAGCACATAAAACAAAGCCCAAAGCCCCAGTCCCAGTCAGGGGGGAAATATCTCAGAGATTTCCTCAGGGGGTGGACCAGGGCTTTTGTTGGAACACCTCTGTCCATTTTTTATATTCCGTCGGAAAACACAGGGGCGAGATGGAGAGCGCCGTTCCCGGGAAGATGGAGGAAGCTGGAGTGTTTGGTTAGGGACGTGTGACTGTTTGTTCCCGGAGAGAGCGTGTCTCCATAGATTTCTCCTTCGGTTGACCGGACCTGCTCTGTATGGGCTGGAAGGCTCTGGACCTTGAATGGGGATGGCAGGGAGGGATAGGAGATGGAGGACGTCTGGTAGATGGGCCAACCCAGCATACAGGCACAAGAGTTGCCCAAATCCAATGAGGGGGGAGAGAGAACTTGCAAAGAAAGGTTTAACTTTGATTGACACTTTGATATGACTGGATGCACATATGCACACTTATCCAGACAAATCTGTTAGGGATTAGTGATTTGATGGCTTTTAATAAATAATTGTTCAGTTACAAAGCTAGTCATTTGTCACTTTTCCTAGCTCCCCCTAGGTCCTCATATTGTTCCTTTATGTGTGTAAAGGGCCATGTAAAGTTTGAATTTGTCCAGGCGCCCTCCTAAACCCACAGGGGGAAAATTAGGTTTGAGGAACGGCTTTCTTTCACAGAGTTTTTAGTAGATTAGATGACATTTAAGTTATTGGAGGACTAATATGCATGATTAAAACAGTTGATGATTGCGCAAAATGGAGCACCATTTTATTGGCCTCCCCTAGGGCTAGCCGTTAAAGAGCTCTCGGTCGGTCTAGGGCGAGATTGTAACACTTTATTTAACACTTGATCTGTGGATAGCAGGCCATGAACTGCCAGTGAACCTGAGGTCCACATTAAAACAATATGTGTGTGAGTGGTTCTAGGCACTTTACCATACTCTCCATATTGCATTATGGTTGACTGGAGGACACTGTGGAGGGGAACGGTGTAACTTCAGATGAGTGTAGACTCAACTGGGGTCACATACACCTCCTCAGGTATTTACTGAAAGCATACGGCAATAGGGCATAAAATACCCTAGGTGTTGAGAAGGGAGTGTGCTACATTGCTACACTCTGGGGGGGGGGGACAAACTCAATATACATTAAAATGACTAACACCAAATCGAAACTGTGTAGAAATAATAATAGACATTCATACGTTTCTTGACTGTGTCCAGCTCGCTAATAATCACCTAAATGAAAGCTAGACAGTCAGGGAGCATAGAAAATTCCCCAAATGATAGATAGAGGACAATTTTTTGCACATTTTGACGCAGAGGAAATATAACACATTTTCAGTGCAGCACTCTGGACCTCATTGAAGACCAAATGCAACCCCCGGGGCAAAATGAGTTTGACACCCCTGCTCTCAGAACTCGGAAACAAGAGTACCCAAATAGAAGGGCAACAACTCCATATTGGGGGCCTTACCTCAATAAAATAGCAAAAACATTATTTTAACTAATTGGACCGGTAGCAACCGAGTGACATCATTAACTTCTATTCCAACTGTTGATAGGAACTATTTTAATTAATGCGAGGGCAAATTGGCCTACACCAACACAGGACTGCAATTAGTCCCCTGTTATTTGCTGTTGTCAATGTTTAAGATGTGAGAGAGGAAAGCCAGGCCTGTTTTTTTCTGCAGGTGAACTCAGAGGTCAGTGTGTGTGTGTGTGTGTGTGTGTGTGGTCAGGGACCTGGTTACTGGGGGCTGGTGTATTCACTCATTGCTGTGTGACTTTTACCCATTGGTTAGTCAGTTTGAATACAAGCAGATAAAGAGAAACACAAACATAGAAATAGGCTACCACATATCTTCTAAGGAGCGATTTCAGTGCCATCAGAAATTATATGAATTCCAGAATTTTGAATTTGTATTAGGATATTGAATTAGAATTTAATATGTTTTAATTTTGAATGCAGAAATATTATCATTGAATTCATAAATTGAACTTGTATTTCATGATTTAAAATTAAATTGAATGAATGTTGCATTCAGTTTTTAAATTCAATTTCAATTTAATTGAATATTCAAATTAAATATTGATATATTCATTTATATGAAACTTTAATAAACTTGAAATGATCGGTTGAATGTAATATCCACTATATTGAAACTGAATATATAAATATTGAATGGTGTGACCACCATTTGCCTCATGCAGCACGACACATCTCCTTCGCATAGAGTTGATCAGGCTGTTGATTGTGGCCTGTGGAATGTTGTCCCACTCCTCTTCAATGGCTGTGCAAAATGTTCAGCTTCCAGGAATTGTGCAGAGATCTTTGCGACATGGGGCCGTGCATTATCATGCTGAAACACAAGGTGATGGCGGCAGATGAACGGCACGACAATGGGCCATCTCTTAGTGCATTCAAATGGCCATTAGTTGTCTGTACCTTATGCCTGCCTGCCTGCCTGCCCATACCATAACCCCACCACCATGGTGCACTCTGTTCACAACGTTGTCATCAGCAAACCGCTCTCCCACACGACACCATCTTCCTGATACAGTTGAAACCAGGATTCATCCATGAAGAGCACACTTCTCCAGGATGCCTGTGAACATTTGCCCACTGAAGTCGGTTACCTCGCCGAACTGCACTCAGGTCAAGACGACGAGCTTCCCTGAGACAGTTTCTGACAGTATGTGCAGAAATACTTTGGTTGTGCAAACCCACAGTTTCATCAGCTGTCTGGGTGACAATCTCACTGGTGAAGAAGCCAGATGTGAGGGTCCTGGACTGCCGTGGTTACACGTGGTCTGTGGTCGTGAAGCCGGTTGGACGTACAGCCAAATTCTCTACAATGATGATTGGTAGAGAAATTAACATCTCTCTGGCAACAGCACTGGTGGACATTCCTGCAGTCAGCATGCCAAATGCACGCTCCCTCAAAACTTGATACATCTTTAGCATTGTGTTGTGTGACAAAACTGCACATTTTAGAGTGGCCTTTTATTGTCCCCAGCACAAGGTGCACCTGTGTAATGAGCATGCGGCGGGGGCGGCAGGTAGCTTAGTGGTTAAGAGCGTTGTGCCAGTAACCGAAAGGTCGCTGGTTCTAATCCCCGAGCCGACTAGGTGAAAAATCTGTCGATGTGCCCTTGAGCAAGGCACTTAACCCTAATTGCTCCTGTAAGTCGCTCTGGATATTTTAATTTTTTAAATTTTATTTATCATGCTGTTTAATCTGCTTATTGATATGCCACACCTGTCAGGTGGGTGGATTATCTTGGCAAAGAAGAAATGCTCATTAACAGGGATGTAAACAAATTTGTGCAAAACGTTTGAGAGAAATACAATTTTTGTGAGTATGGAACATTTTAGTGATCTTTTATTTAAGCTCATGAAACATTTTACATGTTGCATTTATGTTTTTGTTCAGTGTAAGCACGTCTTCATTATTTTACAGATAGAAAGATGGAAAAAGTAGTTATCCACAATCTGCTCTGAGTAAGTCCGATCCTGGCGTGTCTTAACAAAATGAAAACAGAATATTTACGCAGACTTAATCCAGTGTCCTGAAAAATGGTTTTGCGGGATATTCAAATACGTGCATATTTAATGAGATATTGCCTAATTTGAATATTTTAATACAATATTTCAGACCAATTTTAATAATCTCTCATTTCTCATTCCTTCTCAGAGTATGTGGTTTAACAGCCCTGGGAGGCAGGGGGAGCATCCATCACTCACATCACTCATGCCAATAGGGTGCAAAGCTGTCATCAAGGCAAAGGGAGGCTAATATGAAGAATCTCAAATATAAAATACATCTTAAAAATATATCTTAAAAAGAAATAACGGACAGGTAGTGCGTGCATATGTATTCACCCCCTTTGCTATGAAGCCCCTAAATATGATCTGGTGCAACAAATTACCTTCAGAAGTCACATAATTAGTTAAATAAAGTCCACCTGTGTGCAATCTAAGTGTCACATGATCTGTCAAATGATCTCAATTTATACAGTTGAAGTCGGAAATTTACATACACCTTAGTGAAATACATTTAAACTCAGTTTTCCACACTCAATTAGTATTTGGTAGCATTGCCTTTAAATTGTTTAACTTGGGTCAAACATTTCACGTAGCCTTCCACAAGCTTCCCACAATAAGTTGGGTGAATTTTGGCCCATTCCTCCTGACAGAGCTGGTGTAACTGAGTCAGGTTTGTAGGCCTCCTTGCTCGCACACGCTTTTTCAGTTCTGCCCACACATTTTCTATAGGATTGAGGTCAGGGCTTTGTGATGGCCACTCCAATACCTTGACTTTGTTGTCCTTATGCCATTTTGCCACAACTTTGGAAGTATGCTTGGGGTCATTATCCATTTGGAAGACCCATTTGCAACCAAGCTTTAACTTCCTGACTGATGTCTTGAGATGTTGCTTCAATATATCCACATCATTTTCCTTCCTCATGATGCCATCTATTTTGTGAAGTGCACCAGTCCCTCCTGCAGCAAAGCACCCCCACAGCATGATGCTGCCACCCCCGTGCTTCACGGTTGGGATGGTGTTCTTCTGCTTGCAAGCATCCCCCTTTTTACTCCAAACATAACGATGGTCATTATGGCCAAACAGTTATATTTATGTTTCACCAGACCAGAGGACATTTCTCAGATCTTTGTCCCCATGTGCAGTTGCAAACCGTAGTCTGGCTTTTTTATGGCGGTTTTGGATCAGTGGCTTCTTCCTTGCTGAGTGGCCTTTCAGGTTATGTCGATATAGGACTCGTTTTACTGTGGCTATAGATACTTTTGTACCTGTTTCCTCCAGCATCTTCACAAGGCCCTTTGCTGTTTTTCTGGGATTGATTTCCACTTTTGCACCAAAGTACGTTCATCTCTAGGAGACAGAACGCGTCTCCTTCCTGAGCGGTATGACGGCTGCGTGGTCCCATGGTGTTTATACTTTCATACTATTGTTTGTACAGATGAACGTGGTACCTTCAGGCATTTGGAAATTGCTCCCAAGGATGAACCAGACTTGTGGAGGTCTACAATTTTGTCCGATTTATTTTGATTTTCTTATGATGTCAAGCGAAGAGGAACTGAGTTTGAAGGTAGGCCTTGAAATACATCCACAGGTACACCTCCAATTGACTCAAATGATGTCAATTAGCCTATCAGAAGCTTCTAAACCCATGACATCATTTTCTGGAATTTTCCAAGCTGTTTAAAAGGCACAGTCAACTTAGTGTATGTAAAATTCGGATCCACTGGAATTGTGATACAGTAAATTATAAGTGAAATTATCTGTCTGTAAACAATAATTGGAAAAATTACTTGTGTCATGCACAAAGTAGATGTCCCAACCGACTTACCAAAACTATAGTTTCTTAACAAGAAATTTGTGGAGTGGTTGAAAAATGAGATTTAATGACTCCAACCTAAGTGTATGTAAACTTCCGACTTCAAATGCATACACCTGTTCTGAAAGGCCCCAGAGTCTGCAACACCACTAATCAAGGGGCACCACCAAGCAAGCAGCACCATGAAGACCAAGGAGCTCTCCAAACAGGTCAGGGACAAAGTTGTGGAGAAGTACAGATCAGGGTTGGGTTATAAAAACATATCCGAAACTTTGATCATCCCACGGAGCACCATTAAATCCATTATAAAAAAATTGAAAGAAAATGGCATCACAACAAACCTGCCAAGAGAGGGCCGCCCACCAAAACTCACAGACCAGGCAAGGAGGGCATTAATCAGAGAGGCAACAAAGACACCAAAGATAACCCTGAAGGAGCTGCAAAGCTCCACAGCGGAGATTGGAGTACCTGTCCATAGGACCACTTTAAGCCATACACTCCACAGAGCTGGGCTTTACGGAAGAGTGGCAAGAAAAAAGCCATTGCTTAAAGAAAAAAATAAGCAAACATGTTTGGTGTTCGCCAAAAGGCATGTGCGAGACTCCCCAAACATATGGAAGAAGGTACACTGGTCAGATGAGACTAAAATGGAGCTTTTTGGCCATCAACGTAAACGCTATGTCTGGTGCAAACCCAAAACCACTCATCTCCCCGAGAACACCATTTCGTCGGCAGGGACTGGGAAACTGGTCAGAATTGAAGGAATGATGTATGGCGATAAACACAGGAAATGCAAATCTTCCAGAGATTTAAAGCTGGGACGGAGGTTCACCTTCCAGCAGGACAATGACCCTAAGCATACTGCTAAAGCAACACCTGAGTGGTTTAAGGGGAAACATTTAAATGTCTTGGAATGGCCTAGTCAAAGCCCAGACCTCAATCCAATTGAGAATCTGTGGTATGACTTAAAGATTGCTGTTCACCAGCGGAACCCGTCCAACTTGGAGGAGCTGGAGCAGTTTTGCCTTGAAGAATGGGCATAAATCCCAGTGGCTAGATGTGCCAAGGTTATAGAGACATACCCCAAGAGACTTGCAGCTGTAATTGCTGCAAAAGGTGGCTCTACAAAGTGGGGGGGGGTGAATAGTTATGCACGCTCAAGTTTTCTGTTTTTCTGTCTTATTTCTTGTTTGTTTCACACAAAAAAATATGTTGCATCTTCAAAGTGGTAGGCATGTTGTGTAAATACAATTATACAAACCCCCCCAAAATCCATTTTAATTCCAGGTTGTAAGGCAACAAAATAGGAAAAATGCCAAGGGGGGCGAATACTTTCGCAAGCCACTGTGCATACTTTATATTAGGGTGTCTATGAATCCGGAGACACATAGACCCCAAAAAATGAAGTCAACAACATTATAGAAATGAGGACAGTGAAAAATCATAATTTAGCCCCTAAGGATCCACAGTGTCTAAACAGCACTGCCAGAATGCCTCTCTTTGTTTTAGTTTTCGTACGATATCACCTCCTCTTGGTGAAATTTGGTCGAGTTCAATGGCTACAAAGCGCAGGGAGGAAGGTGAGCCATGGCTGGCTTCGATAAAGTGTCGCGCAATAGTTTCAGTGCTCGTTCAATTTGACCAATATAAGCAGCCCGCAGATGCATTTGAGCATTTATATGAAATTTGTGGTGCTACAATTAATGAAGCTTTGGATTTTGTATTCTTTACCTGTTCTCGGGTGGTAAAAACTTTAGTATTGGTCGTATTGTCACAATGTACACAGTGGCCACACTTGTAATTGCCATTGGGCGGGCTGGGGGTCAAGTGTCACGCTTCTTGGGTAGCTGCATGCTGTGTATAACGGAATTGGCTAGATTGCGCACATGGCAAAAACAAATGCGAGGGGGCAATGTTATGAACTCTCGTCAATTTTGATCACTTTTTTTTTTTTGGGGGGTATATAAGAGTTTGGCCTATAACATCATAGCAGTGTTGATCCTTTTATATTACACTCAAGTGTGGAAGGATCTCTCAGGTGGTCAGTTGGGAGAGGCAAAGACAGACAGAGGTGGGGAGCAGTGGCCAAGATTGGGCTCAATTCCATTTAAATTTAGGAGATGCATTACAATTAGCAAGAAAAATTGTAGACTTTTCTATTATTATTTTACTTCCTGTATTCGCTAAGTAGAAATGGAACTTACCCTAACTCTGCCTGAGACCAGGGGAGGAGTCTGTGAGTGTCAGACCAAATAACACATCCTCCATATTAATCTCCACCTCTCCAGCACAGCACAGCTCATACAGAAAACAACAACTCCCACGACAAGCAAGGGCTCATGTCAGACCGTACTGCAGCCCAATCTACAGAGCTGAGTGAAAGATACTGTTCCAAAATCTGCTAGTCTATAGAGAGAAAGACTCCAGCCCACCCCCTCAGCCATTAATCACAAACAGGGCTTTAGCATTAAGGAACATAAGAGGGACACGGCCGCCCAGGATCAACCCCCAGGCTTATGATGCTGCATTTCTGATGGTCTTTATGGGGCCTCCTCGTCCAGAACGCCATTTCACCCTCAGCAGTGGGGGATCCACAGGGATCCATTTGGCATTGTCTCTGGCCTCACAAAGCTAACCAGAGACCCAGAGACTGCGCTTTCTGCCTGGCCGTCTAGCTACGTCTAGACAAGGGAAGGAGCTGAGGGGGCCAGGCACTCTATCGCCAAGTAATGGTCAGAGTGGAGCTGACTGTTATGAAGCCCAATTTAATCTTCCCCCGCTTAGATAATGGTGGAACTCATTGAGTCTGACATTTAAAACCCTTAAAAATTATACAAACAGGTGGCTTTAGTGTTCTTTCAGATACAGTATAAATATTGAATGCATAAATAGTTCATTAGGCGGGAAAAATATAAAATATTTCTGGGCAAATATGAGTTTCAGTAATCAGTGGCTGGACCACCACTAACATGCTGCTCTTTTTATGAATAAAGAGGAGTGGAACCCAAAGGCAGAAAACTATTCAATAATACAAATCAAATTACCTAAGACCCTGGCTTTGAAATGTCTGATAGTGCCTTCAGATGAGCAGCACCAAACAGTAAGACTATTCCCAGCACAACCAGGCACTATTCCTAACGTTTTTCCCTCATGCCTTTTCTTGATACGACGCAACGCCTTATAAAGTGAGGGCCATTACTAAATCATAGCCCAGCCAGCATCTATTTACACACACACTGTGATGGCGTCTCCATGCTGCAACCAGGGAGACACCTTGGCCGTCCCCCAGTCCCTGATGTCAGACGCTGGGTGTGTTGTGAGACTGTGTGTGCCTGATCTAACCTGAGCCAACACACTCAAATCAACACAATCTCTGATTTTTAAAGAGTGTGAGGTGTTGTAAACCACACAGCACCACTCAGGGATCACTAGAGACAGCCCGGAGCATCTCACCTTATATTACGTGTACTGTATACGTGTTACTCTTAGACACTGCTATTCCCGTAGCCTTTACAAACCACACAACATCTCTCAGTAGTCACTGCCATAGCTGGCAGAGATGGTACCATCCTTCCTCAGTGTCTAACTTTCCATCATGTTAGTGTATGTTACTCATGGCGGTCATTTGCATAGGCTGACCTCTCTCTACCCACTCTAACCTCCACACGCGCATTGACACACACACACACACACACACACACACACACACACACACACACACACACACACACACACACACACACACACACCACACACCATACACCACACACACTCATCTCCCTCTCCGTCCTCTCTCTTCCCTTTCCACCAGAGTTATCCTACTCCATATGGCTGGTAGGGCAGTGTAAATAAACAGCGTAGGATTATAATAATTGGACGTATGGTCTCTGCCGCCTGCATTTCCAGGGCTTAGAGGACAAGCCCAATTAATCAGGCCACTTTGAGAAGCCCTTTAAGGGTAATGAGCATTGCATAACATTCACACATGTGGGAAACATTTTGCCACCCTCTTCTTAACCGTTTCCAAACGGAGGTGAAGAATATTACTTTTTAAAAAGAGCACGCTGCTGTTAGCTACCCCTGGTTGTTACACACACACACACAGTATTATTAATAGCAATAATAATATCTTCTCCTCCAGGGTATCCCCAGGCAGTTTATTTTCTCTCACTGCTGCCTAATGATTGCTCAGAGATTGGCCCCATTTATAAAGCAATAGTGTGTATGTGTGTGAGCGAGAGAGAGGGAGGGAGTGCGACAGAACCCCCCAATCATTTACATTAAACAAAACATGGACATTAATTACACTTAGTTCATGCCCTCTCCAAAGACACATTTTAAATCATAATAGCTGGTTTTACATTAAGCTGTATCTACAATCTTCAACACAAATACGCACATTTGTGTGTCTGACGGTGTCTCACTGTTATTTCAGCAGAGTGAATGCGCAAGCAAAATGGCATGGCCATATTCCATGGAGCATGCTTTGCATAATATCATGCTAGTTACCAAAACAATCATACAAGACCATAATAATCCATAATTCAAAAGGGTCCAAAACATTCCATATGACACACCGGTCAAATGTGAACACATATGATTGATTCCTTCTACTGTTGCTGTGCCTAGTGGGCAGTTTTGTGGGCTCTGATATTTGTCCTAGTGATTGCACATATATGAATAAATATGACGGTTATGTAAACATGGTAGCCTAGGAAACAGAGGGTCAGCAAACCTCTCTCTGCAGGAAACAAATAACCACCTAGCTTAGGGCCTTGACTATTAACATTAGGTGAATTTATATGCGTATCCATGTGCTTTTAGGGTATAGAATCTCTCCATGCAATGCGCCAGTTGATATGACCAGTCATCCACATCCACATCTGTCCCTCCACAACCCTGTATGAACAAGGTAGACCTCATTGTAGACCTCACCCATTGCCCTGATATAAAGCAGAGGTATGGGTGAGTGGTATCACCCCTGGCCCTGTCAAAACCCCTCTCTGTTCGCAGCAAACTAGCTTGACCACCTACAGTTTCACAAGCAGGGTATTTAGTATCATCGCTTCAGGTGTTTCAACTGTGTTTGAGTGTTTTAAGATGTTCAGAGACACAACACATGGTGAAAGACAGACATACTGTATGTCTGATATACTGATCAACACAAATTTGAAATTGTAAATCTTTGCTCAAGTAACTCAAGTTACTATACTGAGGGCCAAAAGTTCAAAGTCAAATATTTGAGATGTTTACCTGTGCCAGATAATCTCTTTGTATCTCTTCTTTTTGTATCTGTATAATCTCTTTGTATCTCTTCTTTTTGTATCTGTATAATCTCTTTGTATCTCTTCTTTTTGTATCTGTATAATCTCTTTGTATCTCTTCTTTTTGTATCTGTATAATCTATTTGTATCTCTTAATAAGCAGATGTAAGGGAGAAAGAATCTGAAAGTCATAGCTCAATGTATCATATTTTGTACAGGCACATGGAGTAGACCACTTCATGTGATTCTCCTACTCATTATAACCAAAAATGTTATAATAAATTAACCAACTTCCCTTTTTAATTTCCAAAAGCTACTCCATCTCCCTCTGTCTGGTACACACATACAAATTTCTTGACACAAAATAACATTAGAAAGGAGAGGTACTTCTAAAGTGCTCAGCTATTATGAACTTGAGGAATATTTACGTTCACGCAGGATAAAGTTAATGTTTGGTGCCGTCTTGTTAAAATGTTTGTGAAAGACTTGGGAGAGGGAAAACGTATGAAACTGTAACCTTAACCACAGGTCTAATCCTAGGTAGAAATCCTTATAATTAAGAATAACACTCGGACCCCTTAGTCCTCTTCAGTCCATATATAATTTAAATGGCTTTTACTTGTAGACGGCAGACCAAGGAAGATCCTTAGACCCTCAGCCTGGTGATCCATTGATTTATATATTTCATAGTGACTCTGAAATATTGTTTAGTTTCATAAAGGGTTTTAATTGGCAGGTATACATTATGCCACAGATCAGGTAACTCCCGTTGGCTGCTAATCTACGGTGCGATCGCCTGCCGTCTGCAGGACAGCTTAACCCAATTTTACAGCCGCTTGTTTTCTGTGTCTGTCACGACTTCCTCCGAAGCTACCTCCTCTCCTTGTTCCGGCAGGCTTCGGCATTCATCGTCACCGGCCTTCTAGGCACTGCCGCTCCACTTCTCATCATTCCATTTGTTTTGTCTTGTTTTTTACACACACCTGGTTCATTTCCCCTCATCAGTCCCTGTATAAGTATTCCCTCTGCCCCCCATGTCTTTGTGTGTGATTGTTTCCATGTGGAGGTGTCGATAGCTCGGTGGAGCATTATGTACTTTATCGCTGGGATATTCACCCGTGTGTTTTGTTTTCCCCAGTGCGCCATTAAGTCGCACTATAGTTGTTTTACGCATTGCTAAGAATCACTGTATTGGCCGAATAAACCAATATTCTGAGATTTACACCTCCTGCGACTGACTCCGTCCAAATCACCCACTACAGAATCACACACCCAACAGCATGGAGTCAGCAGGAGCGGGGAATATGCCTGGAGTCTTTGAGCGGGTCCGGGAGCATTCCAACATGTTAGCCAGCTTGGGCGAAGCGATGGATCGAATTCTCCAGGCCATCCAGCGCCTGGAGAGGAGAGGACCCAACCCTGCGGAACCTCCTGCAGCAGGACGTCTATTTCCACACCATCAGCCCTGCTCCATCGGATCGGGAGAAGGTGTCCGCCCTCATCTCCTGCCTCTTGGGAAAAGCCCTGGAGTGGGCCAACGCGGTCTGGAGTGAAGGAGGAGACGCATTGGACAACTACGGAGAGTTCGCTCGCCTCTTCCGGGCAGTCTTCGATCATCCCCCGCAAGGGAGAGAGGCGGGCGAGCGTCTGGTCCATCTGAGGCAGGGGACGAGGACCGTGCAAGACTTTGCCCTGGAGTTTAGAACTCTAGCCTGCCGGGATACCACGTTGACCTTCAACCAACTGGTGGACATGGCCATCCGGTTGGACAACCTGCTGGCTTCGAGAGGACGTCCTGGAAGGGGCCTGCCCATTTCACCCCGCTTCAACCCGGACCACGTTCCGATGGAGCTGGGTGGTGCAGTGTTCCGGGAGAACGGAGGACGACAGATCCAGTGTCACTCTTGTGGCAAGAGAGGACATTCTGCTGCACGATGTCGTCAGAATTCTTCTGGTTCTGGAGGCGGCAGGCAGGGCACTCTCGCGTCACCCCAGATAGCGCAAACCCACACTCGTTCAGAGCCCTCTGCTGAGCATTTCACCATCCACGTTAACTTCCCTGATTACACGGTAGTTCCCCAGTGTAAGGTGCTGGTAGATTCAGGCGCAGCTAGGAACTTTATGGACAGGTCTTTAGCTCTTAGTCTATGTATTCCATTGGTTCCCCTGTCTATTCCATTACCCATCAAAGCACTTGACAATCGACCATTAGGGTCAGGTTTTGTTAGGGAGTTATAGCACCAGTCACTATGATTACGCAGGAGACCCATCATTTGCAAATCACGTTTCATATTATTGAGTCCCCTGATTTCCCTGTTGTGTTGGGCCTTCCCTGCTAGCACTACACGACCCCACCTTTTCATATCCACAGAGGGCTCTCACGGGGTGGTCGCAAGAGTGTCAGGGTAGGTGTCTAGCTATTTCCGTTGGTGCGACCACGGTGGAAAGTCCAGACAATACCTCCACCGTGCGCATTTTCCCCGAATACCTCGATTTGGTGCACGCGTTTTCCAAAACGCAGGCGACCAAATTACCACCCCATCAGGTGGGGGATTGCGTGATAAACCTCCGGTTAGACGCTGTGCCGCCCAGGAGTCATGTACAGTGGGGGAAAAAAGTATTTAGTCAGCCACCAATTGTGCAAGTTCTCCCACTTAAAAAGATGAGAGAGGCCTGTAATTTTCATCATAGGTACACGTCAACTATGACAGACAAAATGAGAAAAGAAAATCCAGAAAATCACATTGTAGGATTTTTAATGAATTTATTTGCAAATTATGGTGGAAAATAAGTATTTGGTCAATAACAAAAGTTTCTCAATACTTTGTTATATACCCTTTGTTGGCAATGACACAGGTCAAACGTTTTCTGTAAGTCTTCACAAGGTTTTCACACACTGTTGCTGGTATTTTGGCCCATTCCTCCATGCAGATCTCCTCTAGAGCAGTGATGTTTTGGGGCTGTCGCTGGGCAACACGGACTTTCAACTCCCCTCCAAAGATTTTCTATTGGGTTGAGATCTGGAGACTGGCTAGGCCACTCCAGGACCTTGAAATGCTTCTTACGAAGCCACTCCTTCGTTGTCCGGGCGGTGTGTTTGGGATCATTGTCATGCTGAAAGACCCAGCCACGTTTCATCTTCAATGCCCTTGCTGATGGAAGGAGGTTTTCACTCAAAATCTCACGATACATGGCCCCATTCATTCTTTCCTTTACACGGATCAGTCGTCCTGGTCCCTTTGCAGAAAAAACAGCCCCAAAGCATGATGTTTCCACCCCCAGGCTTCACAGTAGGTATGGTGTTCTTTGGATGCAACTCAGCATTCTTTGTCCTCCAAACACGACGAGTTGAGTTTTTACCAAAAAGTTATATTTTGGTTTCATCTGACCATATGACATTCTCCCAATCCTCTTCTGGATCATCCAAATGCACTCTAGCAAACTTCAGACGGGCCTGGACATGTACTGGCTTAAGCAGGGGGACACGTCTGGCACTGAAGGATTTGAGTCCCTGGCGGCGTAGTGTGTTACTGATGGTAGGCTTTGTTACTTTGGTCCCAGCTCTCTGCAGGTCATTCACTAGGTCCACCCGTGTGGTTCTGGGATTTTTGCTCACCGTTCTTGTGATCATTTTGACCCCACGGGGTGAGATCTTGCGTGGAGCCCCAGATCGAGGGAGATTATCAGTGGTCTTGTATGTCTTCCATTTCCTAATAATTGCTCCCACAGTTGATTTCTTCAAACCAAGCTGCTTACCTATTGCAGATTCAGTCTTCCCAGCCTGGTGCAGGTCTACAATTTTGTTTCTGGTGTCCTTTGACAGCTCTTTGGTCTTGGCCATAGTGGAATTTGGAGTGTGACTGTTTGAGGTTGTGGACAGGTGTCTTTTATACTGATAACAAGTTCAAACAGGTGCCATTAATACAGGTACGAGTGGAGGACAGAGGAGCCTCTTAAAGAAGAAGTTACAGGTCTGTGAGAGCCAGAAATCTTGCTTGTTTGTAGGTGACCAAATACTTATTTTCCACCATAATTTGCAAATAAATTCATCAAAAATCCTACAATGTGATTTTCTGGATTTTTTTCTTCTCAATTTGTCTGTCATAGTTGACGTGTACCTATGATGAAAATTACAGGCCTCTCTCATCTTTTTAAGTGGGAGAACTTGCTCAATTGGTGGCTGACTAAATACTTTTTTTCCCCACTGTATATACCCTGTCGCAGGTGGAAACGGAGGCTATGGAAACATACATCCCTCCACTTCACCCGCCTCCTCAAGTTTCTTTTTTGTGAAGAAGAAAGACGGGGGTCAGCGCCCTTGCATTGATTACCGTGCACTTAATAAAACTACCATTTGCTATAGTTATCCTCTACCCCTCATTTCCTCTGTGATCGAATCAATGCCTGGGGCACGCTTCTTCACGAAATCAGATCTCTGGAGTGAGTACAACCTGGTGCGTGTCCGGGAAGGGGACGAGTGGAAGACAGCATTTAGCACAACCACGGGGCATTATGAATACCTGGTGATGCCGTACAGGTTGATGAATGCTCCATCAGTCTTCCAGTCCTTTGTGAACGAGGTGTTTCGGGACATGCTTGGTCTACCTCGATGACATCCTGGTGTAACCTGAGGACTCTGTTCACCTCAGCCCCGATACTGGCCCATCCCGATCCATTATTGCCGTTCGTAGTGGAGGTGGATGCGTCCGAGGTAGGGGTAGGCACGGTCCTATCCCAACGCATGGGCACGCCACCCAAGCTCCGCCCCTGTGCCTTCTTCTCTAAGAAGCTCAGCCCGGCGGAGCAGAACTATGACGTTGGTCATGACAGCTGTTGGCTGTTGTCAGAGCCCTGACACCGTGGAGGCACTGGCTCGAGGGGGCAAAACACCCTTTCCTCGTCTGGACTGACCACCATAACCTGGAGTACATCCGGGCAGCGAGGAGGCTGAACCCTCGCCAGGCCAGGCGGGCCTTGTTCTTCAGTTTGATTTCACGCTGTCCTATATACCAGGCACGAAGAACGTGAAGCAGATGCACTGTCACGGCTGTACGACCCAGAGGAGAGGCCCATTAACAACACCTCCATACTCCCGGCCTCCTGCATTGTGGTGTGGGCGGTGGACTCCACCTCAGTGCCCCGCTGGGCTTCGGTACGTGCCGTCTAGTGTCCATGATCGTCTTATCAATGGGGCACACACGTCCCCCTCCTCTGGTCACCCAGGCATCGGCTGCACAGTGCGCTGCCTGACCAGGAAGTACAGGTGGCTTACCTTGGCCAAGGACGTGAGGGTGTATGTCTCCTCCTGCTCGGTGTGCACCCAGAGTAAGGCACCTAGGCACCTTCCAGCGGGTAAGTTACATCCCTTACCAGTTCTACAATGCGCATGGTCCCACTTATCCATTGATTTCCTAACTGATCTTCCCCTCTCTCAGGGTAACACCACCATCCTGGTCGTTGTGGATCGCTTTTCTAAAGCCTGCCGCCTCCTTCCTCTGCCATGTCTCCCCACGGCCCTGCAAACTGCGGAAGCCCTGTTTACTCACGTCTTCCGGCACTACGGGGTGCCAGAGGACATAGTGTCTGACTGGGGTCCCCAGTTTACTTCCAGGGTCTGGAAGGCGTTCATGGAAAGTCTAGGGGTCTCGGTCAGCCTGAGCTCTGGGTTTCACTCCGAATCTAATGGGCAGGTGGAACGGGTGAATCAGGATGTGGTTGTAAGTTCCTGCAGTCCTACTGCCAGGACCGGCTGGGGGAGTGGTCGGTGTTCTTGCCATGGGTCGAATATGCACAGAACCGTCTCCGCCACTCCTCCACTAACCTGTCACCATTTCAATGTGTTTTAGGGTATCAGCCGGTCCTGGCTCCGTGGCATCAGAGCCAGATCGAAGCTCCTCTGGTGGACGACTGGTTTTGGCGTGCGGAGGAGACGTGGAATGCCGCCCACGTCCACCTCCAGCGTGCTGTGCGGGTGATCGGGTCTGGCTCTCGACCTGGAACCTGCCCTTCCGCCTGCCCTGCCGGAAGCTGAGCCCGCGGTTTGTGGGGCCGTTCATAGTCCTGAGGTGAGTAAACAAGGTTACGTATAGGTTGCTACTCCTTCCTGATTACCGTGTTAACCCCTTGTTTCTCTCCTAAGGCCGGTGGTGGCTGGTCCGCTCCAGGAGTCTGAGGTGCGGTAGAACCCTTCGCCCCCTCTGGACATCGAGTGGGCCCTAGCGTACTCCGTCCGTTCCATCCTGGATTTGAGGCGTCGGGTGGGGGGCCTTCAGTACCTCGTGGAGTGGGTGCGGTACGGTCCAGAGGAGCGGTGCTGGGTCCCTGTGAAGGATGTCCTTGATCCCTCCCTGTTGCGGGATTTCCACCGTCGCCATCTGGATCACCCTGCTCCGCGTCCTCCTGGCCGTCCCCGAGGCCGGTGTCAGCGCACTGCTGGAGCTGCGCGTCAAGGGGGGGTACTGTCACAACTTCCTCCGAAGCTGCCTCCTCTCCTTGTTCGGGCAGGCTTCGGCGTTTGTCGTCACCGGCCTTCTAGCCACTGCCGCTCCTCTTCTCATCATTCCATTTGTTTTGTCTTGTTTTTTATACACACCTGGTTCATATCCCCTCATCAGTCCCTGTATAAGTATTCCCTCTGCCCCCCATGTCTTTGTGTGTGTGTCACACTCTGGCTCCAGGACTTGTGTATTTGAGCCAGGGTGTATGTTGTTTTGTTGGGTTTTGGGTGATTGTTTATGTTTGCATGTCTGTCACGTTTATTTCTAGGTTGGGAGTTCTGGGTGTCTATTTCTAGGTCGTTGATTGGTGTCGTGTGACTCCCAATCGGAGGTAACGAGTGTCAGCTGTCGGCTCGTTATCTCTGATTGGGAGCCATATTTAAACTGTTGTGTTTCACTGTTTGTTTGTGGGTTTTTGTTCCATGTTTCTGTCAGTGTTACAGAGGACTTCACTATCGTCATTTGTTGTTTTTTCGTGGTTGCTTTATGAAATAAAGTCATTATGTTCACTCCACGCGCTGCGTATTGGTCCGCTCCTTTAGACGATCGTGACAGAAAAACCCACCATAAAAGGACCAAGCAGCGTGTCAAGCGGCAACAGGATCCACCTACACAGGATTTATATCCACCCATAAAGGATTCATGGACATGGGAGGAGATACTGGATGGTAAGGGTCCTTGGGCACAACCGGGAGAATATCGCCTCCCTCGTGAAGAGCTGGAGGCAGCTAAAGCCGAGAGGAGGCGATATGAGGAGGCAGCACGGAGGCAAGGCTGGAAGCCCGGGAGTACTACCCAAAAAATTTTTGGGGGGGGGCACATGGCTTGGGCGCCTGGGCAGCAGGAGGCTGCCACAGGGAGATGTGGAGAGAAGGCTATCGGATTACGGGAGCCATTGGCGAGTAGAGGGAGGGAAGTTGTTGTCGCACGGCATGAGAGACTGAAGTGTGTTACCAGTCCGGTCCGGCCCGTTCCTGATCCCCAGTTAAGGCCAGTGGTGTGTGTTCCCGGTACGGACCGGCCTGTTCCTGCTCCTAGCACGTATCCTACGGGGTGCGTCACCAGCCCAGCCCGGCCTGTTCCTTCAGAGCCGTCCGCCAGACCGGAGCCGCTAGAGCCTTCCGCCAGACAGAATCATACACCTGCTATGGAATCAGCAGGAGCCGACGCAGCCTATGCTGGACTGGAGGCTCGGGTTCGTGACGGGCAGGAGCGGCTCATGCGGATGGGAGCCGCCCTGCTGGAGGTGATGACTGCAATCCGAGGCTGGGGTCCGCCTCCACCGCTAGCCGCCCAGCCAGCACCATCAGCCAGCCATGAGCAGCCAGACCCGTCAGCCAGCCGCGAGCAGCCAGATCCGTCAGCCAGCCATGAGCAGCCAGATCCGTCAGCCAGCCGCGAGCAGCCAGATCCGTCAGCCAGCCATGAGCAGCCAGATCCGTCAGCCAGCCATGAGCAGCCAGACCCGTCAGCCAGCCATGAGCAGCCAGATCCGTCAGCCAGCCATGAGCAGCCAGATCCGTCAGCTAGCCATGAGCAGCCAGATCCGTCAGCCAGCCATGAGCAGCCAGATCCGTCAGCCAGCCACGAGCAGCCAGATCCGTTAGCCAGCCATGAGCAGCCAGATCCGTCAGCCAGCCATGAGCAGCCAGATCCGTCAGCCAGCCATGAGCAGCCAGATCCGTCAGCCAGCCATGAGCAGCCAGACCCGTCAGCCAGCCGCGAGCAGCCAGATCCGTCAGCCAGCCACGAGCAGCCAGATCCGTCAGCTAGCCATGAGCAGCCAGATCCGTCAGCCAGCCATGAGCAGCCAGATCCGTCAGCCAGCCATGAGCAGCCAGATCCGTCAGCCAGCCACGAGCAGCCAGATCCGTTAGCCAGCCATGAGCCGTCCAGCCAGGATCCGCCAGAGCCGTCCAGCCAGGATCCGCCAGAGCCGTCCCAGCCGGGATCCGCCAGAGTCGTCCAGCCGGGACCCGCCAGAGCCGTCCAGCCGGGATCCGCCAGTGCCGTCCAGCCGGGATCCGCCAGAGCCGTCCAGCCGGGATCCGCCAGAGCCGTCCAGCCAGGATCCGCCAGAGCCGTCCAGCCGGGATCCGCCAGAGCCGTCCAGCCGGGATCCGCCAGAGCCGTCCAGCCAGGATCCGCCAGCCAGCCAGGATCCGCCAGAGCCAGCCAGCCAGGATCCGCCAGAGCCGTCCAGCCAGGATCCGCCAGAGCCGTCCAGCCGGGATCCGCCAGAGCCGTCCAGCCGGGATCCGCCAGAGCCGTCCAGCCGGGATCCGCCAGTGCCGTCCAGCCGGGATCCGCCAGAGCCGTCCAGCCGGGATCCGCCAGAGCCGTCCAGCCGGGATCCGCCAGAGCCGTCCAGCCGGGATCCGCCAGAGCTGTCCAGCCAGGATCCGCCAGCTAGCCAGGATCCGCCAGAGCCAGCCAGCCAGGATCCGCCAGAGCCGTCCAGCCGGGATCCGCCAGAGCCGTCCAGCCGGGATCCGCCAGAGCCGTCCAGCCGGGATCCGCCAGAGCCGTCCAGCCGGGATCCGCCAGAGCCGTCCAGCCAGGATCCGCCAGAGCCGTCCAGCCAGGATCTGCCAGAGCTGTCCAGCCAGGATCCGCCAGCCAGCCAGGATCCGCCAGAGCCGTCCAGCCAGGATCCGCCAGAGCCGTCCAGCCAGGATCCGCCAGAGCCGTCCAGCCGGGATCCGCCAGAGTCGTCCAGCCGGGACCCGCCAGAGCCGTCCAGCCGGGATCCGCCAGTGCCGTCCAGCCGGGATCCGCCAGAGCCGTCCAGCCGGGATCCGCCAGAGCCGTCCAGCCGGGATCCGCCAGAGCCGTCCAGCCGGGATCCGCCAGAGCCGTCCAGCCGGGATCCGCCAGAGCCGTCCAGCCGGGATCCGCCAGAGCCGACCAGCCAGGAGCCACCAGAGCCGTCCAGCCAGTATCCGCCATTCAGCCTGGTACTGCCCCTTAGTCCGGTACTGCCCCTTAGTCCGGTGCTGCCCCTTAGTCCGGTGCTGCCCCTTAGTCCGGGTGCCGCCCCTTAACCCAGTGGGGTTTAGTTGGGGGGTGGTCATGTGGAGGAGGCTAGGGAAGCGGGTGGTGACTAAGGTGGGATGGGGACCACGACCAGGGGCAGAACCGCCACCGTGGACAGACGCCCACCCAGACCCTCCCCTAGACTGTATGCTGGTGCGCCCGGAGTTCGCACCTTTAGGGGGGGGTACTGTCACACTCTGGCTCCAGGACTTGTGTATTTGAGCCAGGGTGTATGTTGTTTTGTTGGGTTTTGGGTGATTGTTTATGTTTGCATGTCTGTCACGTTTATTTCTAGGTTGGGAGTTCTGGGTGTCTATTTCTAGGTCGTTGATTGGTGTCGTGTGACTCCCAATCGGAGGTAACGAGTGTCAGCTGTCGGCTCGTTATCTCTGATTGGGAGCCATATTTAAACTGTTGTGTTTCACTGTTTGTTTGTGGGTTTTTGTTCCATGTTTCTGTCAGTGTTACAGAGGACTTCACTATCGTCATTTGTTGTTTTTTCGTGGTTGCTTTATGAAATAAAGTCATTATGTTCACTCCACGCGCTGCGTATTGGTCCGCTCCTTTAGACGATCGTGACAGTGTGATTGTTTCCATGTGGAGGTGTCGATAGCTCGGTGGAGCATTATGTACTTTATCGCCGGGATATTCCCCCGTGTGTTTTGTTTTCCCCAGTGCGCCGTTAAGTTGTACTGTAGTTGTTTTACGCATTGCTGCGAACCGCTGTATTGGCCGAATAAACCATTATTCTGTGATTTACACCTCCTGCGCCTGACTCTGTCCAAATCACAGAGTCACAACGCTAGCTCTAAAATTGCTCAAAAAGTTTACTCAACTTTGCCAAAAAGCACCTGGAAGCAGCTGGATGATCATCAATACTCTTGGAAGAATGTTCTATGGACAGATGAGTCAAAGTATAACTTTTGGATGACATGGGTCCCATTATGCCTGGCGAAAACCAAACACTGCATTCCACAGTAAGAACCTTATACCAACGGTTAAGCATGGTGGAGGTATTGTGATGGTTTGGGGATGCTTTGCTGCCTCAGGACCTGGACGACTTGCCTTAATAGAAGGAACCATGAATTCTGCTCTGTATCAGAGAATTCTGTGAAGTATGTGAGCTGAAGCTGAAGCTGAAGCACAGCTTGGTCATGCAGCAAGACAATGATCCAAAACACACAATCAAGTCTACATGAAAATGGCTATAAAGGAACACATTTGAAGTTTTCTAATGGCCTAGTCTAAGTCCAGACCTAATCCCAAATTAGATGTTGTGGCAGGACCTGAAACGAGTAGTTCATGCTTGAAAACCCACAAATGTCGCTGAGTTAAAGCACTACTGCATGGACGAGTGGGCCAAAATTCCTCCACAGCGACGTGAGAGACTGATCAACAACTACAGGAAGCGTTTGTTTGGAGTCATTGCAGCTAAAGGTGGCACAACCAGTTATTGAGTGTAAGGGGCAATTACTTTTTCACAAAGGGGCATTGTGTGACGCATACTGAGTATACGAAGAGGCAGGATGCAGATGCAGGAATTAACAAGGTCAAGGTTTACTTAACAATGAGCAAGAGGAATAACAAAGATAGAGTACACGACACAAAGCTTAACAATCACACACAACATCATCCAGAACAGTCCAGGGCTAAATAGGGGTGGTGATGAGATGATGAGGTGCAGGTGCGCTGGAGGTGATTAGGGTGTGTTGGGTTTTCATTCCGGTGTTGCTGAGGTGGTGCACTCAGACCGGTGGCTCAGTAGACTGGCGAATCAGAGCGCCGGAGGGGAGCAACGGGAGGAGACGTGACACATTGGGTGTTGCATAACAGTTAATTAGATAAATAAAATAAGTATCCATTTGTTTTGTTATTTGTAAACTCAGGTTCCCTTTATATAATATTACATTTGGGATGAAGATCTGATAACATTCAGTATCAAATATATGCAGAAGTAAAGAAAAAAGTGAAAGGGGGAAAAATACTTTTTCACAGCACTGGAAATGTGTGTGGATGTTATGTATGTGCGAGCAAATTAAGTGAGTGTGTGTGTGTGTTGGAGTGTCACTATGTGTGAGTGTGTAGAGTCCTGTGAATGTGCATAGAGACAGTGCAAAAAAAGTAATAAAGGGTCAACTCCTATAGTCCGTGTAGCCATTTTGTTAGCTATTTAGCAGTCTTATGACTTCATGAAAGTATGTTGTTGGCTATGATGCTTTAGTGGAGATTTACTCTAAACTCTTTTCACTCATCCCCCACTCCCTTGAATGATATTACAGACCCAGGCTCTGTAGCCTGTGTTCTGTATCTTCTGACACGGTTAATACTCAACAGACAGGACTGATTTATCTGTAGCCTATGTCCAAAAGCCATTTTCACCTTCTCTTTTACTTTCTCTCTCGCTCTTTCTCTCTTTCTCTGTCCCTTTCTCTCAAGCATGCTCTCACACCGCGCAGATACATGTGAGTGGGAAAGACACCTTTATAGTCTGATTAGTCAATCGTTCAATTACCAAAAATAGTCACTGAATATTTGTATTATTTCAGATGTATTTTTATGCTTTTCTGTCTGTCTGTACGACTACAAACTATCCCCACAAATATTCACATAAAATCCACAGCATGATATTCAACTGAATGATGACATGATGACAATAACAGGGATGATACGGTAATAAAAAAGGATCATAAGAGAGGGCGGGGAAATACAACATTCTCCATCCCTTCATCCCTCCTCCCCTCCCTCCCTGGCCCTGTTAACAAAGTCAGTCCACCATCCACCCAATCCAGGCCTGCTTGGCCAGGGGACAACAGGGACCACAACATCTCTGCTGCTGCTGGATGAGATGTGGAGAAGCCAAGCCTAAATCCTGATACAGGAACCATGTGTAATAGATAGAGTAACCCAGCATAAGAATGACATCAGTGGCGGCTTGCAGAACACACCCGGCTGCCTGCTGTGATGTCACAGAGCTTGGCAGAGTTTAGAGGGCACACGCTGGCCTTGTTTTGTTGTCCCCTACCTGCTTTTAGTCATGGCGGGTGGGGACAGAGATTTATGGTGGCTGGTTAGGGCCAAAAAGCCTTGCCTGTAAATAAAACAGATGTTCTCAAAGCGCAAATACAAAGTAGATGTCCGGCTCTGGATAGACTGGATGGACAGGGTTCAGGGTCTTGGTTTTGAAAGGGATGTGTCCTGCAGAGTCTCAAGGATAGAGCGAGCGTGAGTAATACGAATTTCCCTGCCAGGGCAAGTCAGCCGATAACACAATCCCAGACATGTGCACACCCACTCTCTCCCACTTTCTCTCTGTTTCCCTCTCTGTCTCAAACACACACAGGCCCAAAGGCACGTACGGAAACATGCACGAATGCACGCACGCACGGACACACACATTTACACACAATCCACACACACACGCACACAAAACCCTTCCCCTCCTCACACAAGCCATGTCGCCCATTTTCCTCCAGGTAAACCTCACATATAAAGGACAAAGTCATATCTATATGTTTCATATTTGTATTGGAGGCGCCACAGGGCCCTTACTCCATGTTAGTCAGAGGTAATTACACCTACAAAACCAATATCCCCTCCTCATTACAGCCAGTTAATGGGCCCTCTCCTGCTCCTAGCTGCTCCTACACACCGCCTCTTTGTCCCCTCCGCCTCGGCCACTGACACCATGCGTTAGTATCAATCTCTCGCCTCATTGCTAACCCTGTTTTTCTGTGGTTTCCCCCCTCCTGATTCCTGACTCACTGGCTACTCAGAGGCTACAGGTAGATTGGCTCCAGTAACTGGATGGATATTGTGTCTTTGGGAATTGGGAATGTTCAGCAACCCTGCTGTGTTGTGCACTCTCAACATGGTAATGAGAGAGATGACGCCTGGTTGTGTTTGTGTTGGCAGGCCATCAGAGAGGGATGGAGGGAGGGGGTGCGGATGGTGAGAGGGGTGAGGGGGCGAGAGAGAGAGACGGGGAGAGAGAGGGGGGGGGAGAGAGAGCGAGAGAGGGCAGTAGGAGGGAGTAAGGGGGACCAGAGCAGAGGTGATATAGGGTGTCTTGGGACATCCCTTGCTGCTTGTCTCCCCATCTTCCTTCCATCCACCCAGAAGTCTTCTCAACCAGGATGTGAGAGCCTCTCAAAGGAGATCTGTGTTTCTGGAAGCCAGGCAAGTTGTTGTCGTCTATTCTCTGACACGGAATCCGCCCGGCAAAGCCATGTTTCCCGACAACTTGTCTGCATAAACATCAGTAACATTATTATTTATATTTCCACCTTTGAATCAAAGCAACAAGCAGGCGCCTCAGATAGAAAAGCGTCCCTCTACTGCAATCAACTGTCAGGAAGTTATCTTAGCAACACTATTCCGTTCCAAAGGTTCACACTCATGTCTGGAGGATCAGATTCGACACATACGCCCGCACGCAACAATTACCTGAAGATATGTGAGGGGAAAAATGCCCTGTAGGAACTCCCCCCTGGGAGGAAGAGCAGCATTATATGCATCTGGCCCTGGGCTCCAATGGGCTCAGAGTGACGAGAGTAGAGGAGACTAGAGGGTGGATATGTAAGACAAACTGTGGAAGTCTCTAAACTGGAGAGAGTTTCACACAGTCCAAAAGTATTTCCCCAGCCTTCATTAGCGTCAAGCCTGATTTCCCCCTCCTGGCCCTGAGCCCTGAGTCTGGATCCCTCATAGAGACGAGAGGAAAGGAATGAGGCATGCCCAGAGAGGTAGATCTCTGCCCATCTCAAGCAGAACATATGAAACGTGTTATGCAGGATTCCCTTGTCAAACACATACAGAGGCAGGCAGACAGTCAGTTACACAGCAGCACTATCTTAGTCAGTGATCTGTGCGGGAAGGGCTTTTCACAATGGGCTGTATCGGATTCCTGAAAATCTCTCTCCCCTGTTCCTTTCCTTTCCCCCCGTACCCAGCAAGAATCCTCTCACCCGGAAGCAGTCTTTATTGTTGCTGCAGATTTCAACCAAGCAAGTTTAAAACAAATTCTTCCAAAGTATCACCAACGTGTATCCTGCCCCACGAGAGGAAAGAACGTGCTTGACCATATGTACACAAACACCCATTACGCGTACGAAGCCATCCTCCGCCCCCATTTCAGCCAATCAGATCACATCTCTCTGTTCCTACTTCCCACCTACAAGCAGGAACTCGAGGGAGCCACCAACACAGAGAATAGTGAGGCGCTGGACAGAGGAAGCAGACTCAATGTTTTGAGAATACTGAATGGAATTTGTTCAAAGATTAATCCACCCAGGACTCATCCATCAATATTGAGGAATAGACATTGTCAGTCACAGGCTTCATTAGGAAATGTGTTGATGTTGTTGTACCCACAATAACAATCCGGACATACCCCAACCAAAAACCCAGGCTGTAGTCCCCACTTGCTTCAAGGAGACCACCATCGTCTGAGTGCCCAAGAACACCATGGTGACATGCTCAAATGACTATCGCCCCATCGCACTCACCCCTGTCATCATGAAGTGCTTCGAGAGGCTGGTCATGGCCCACATCAAGGCCAGAATGCAAAGCACACTTGACATAATCTAATTTGCCTACCGCGCCAACAGATCCACGGAAGATGCCATTTCTATCGTTATTCACACAGACTTAACACATCTGGACAAGGGGAACACCTATGTGAGAATGCTGTTCATTGACTACAGTTCAGCCTGCGGCTATGGAACCCTGACCTGTTCACCGGATGTGCTACGTTGTCGTGCTGCTACTCCAGTTTCTGCTGTTCTGCCTGCGGCTATGGAACCCTGAACTGTTCACTGGACGTGCTGCCTTATCCTGGATCTGCTGTTTTGACCCTCTCTCTCTTTCTCTCTCTCTCTCCCGCACCTGTATTCTTGACCTCTGAATGCTCAGCTATGAAAAGCCAACTGACATTTACTCCTGAGGTGCTGACCTGTTGCACCCTCTATAACCACTGTGATTATTATTTGACTCTGCTGGTCATCTGTGAACGTTTGAACATCTTGAAGAACGATCTGGCCTTAATGGCCATGTACTCTTATAATCTCCACCGGGCAGAGCCAGAAGAGGACTAGCCATCCCTCAGAGCCTTGTTCCTCTAAGGTTCTTCATAGGTTCCTGCCTTTCTAGGGAGTTTTTCCTAGCCATCGTGCTTCTACATCTGAATTGCTTGCTCTTTGGGGTTTTAGGCTGGGTTTCTGTATAAGCACTTTGTGACATCTGCTGATGTAGAAAGGGCTTTATAAATGCATTTGATTAATTTAAATCTGAGTGTTGTGTGTGTGCTCTTAACTCACTAAAGGCCATCATTCAAACTCAGGGAGCCGTTGGAAGAATGGGGCAATGTAGGTGTTGAGAACAACTGGCTTCCTCTGGGCCACCTTGACATGCACTTTGTCCCATCTTCTGGGTCCTTCATCTTGGGTTGATTCGAACCTACATCATATATCCAATATAGTTTATGAAATCAATTGAGGCATTTAACAAATACAAATAAGACAGCTAGATACACCTACTCCAAACCCTAGCTAACTAATAAAACATAACTATAGCCTACACAATACCACAGATTATTTTACCAAACTCACAACATTTTCCTTTCTTTCTGTGCCACCAAATGTTTGCATACTACTGGTAAAGTGAACAGGTTTAACAAATACTGTAACATTATGGAACAATGTTTAAATTAAACAAATGGTTAGCGGGAAGAGGCTATACGGATACTCCTGGTCTGCAAAACAATGACGTATGTCGCGCAGCTGAGAGCCGAGTGAATCGAATCACACAAGGTTGTGACAGCTAAAGAGGACACGGTGACCCGGTGTTGTTGCTGTTCATGCTCTCTCCATTGACTAGATTATATCAATGTGACATCTAGATGTCTACCAATATTAGTTATTTCTTGTGTAGGCTGCTATCCTACTTGAAATATAATCCTGGGAGGGGAAAATATATGCCACGTTACAACTATATAACTATATAAAAGTATGAAGAATGTATGCACTCACTAACTGTAAGTCGCTCTGGATAAGAGCGTCTGCTAAATGACTAAAATGTCAAATGTAAAAATGTAACTAGCTACCACCGGCGACACTGTGAGAGGGTCCAGCTGTCCAGTGCCCACCTAAGGTCGGCAGGCACCTCCGCCTCGATACAACACTGGTGCACTGGTCATTCGCATTGGCTTTAGCTGCTCGCTAAAGCCAATGTGTAAAATGTAAAATCAGAAAAAAAAGTTGTGCCGGTAATATAGGTCATATCTTTTGAACTGCTAGAAACAAGCCATTTTCGCTATAATAATAGTGAAAACATAACAGTCACGAATCTGCACTCAGTGTATTCCCTATGGCAGTCAGAGGCTGTATTACAGCGAAACCTATCATCATCACAGCAATTATTATCTGGGTGATGTTTTTCTAGGTCTCACAGCACGATATTTACGAGCAATTTAGAGTATGTTAGAGTACATTTTACAGGAGGTTTCCAATTACAGTTAATAACAGTATTCTTCTGCATTTTACCCATAATACAGTATTAATGCTGTAATACACATTAGTATTTTACTGTGCATTCTACATTGTTTTACTGTTGAAATGACAGAAAAGTCTTACAGTGCGCCTCTACTTCCTAAGCCGGCTGAAGAAATGTGGCATGCCATCTCGGGTCCTCTCCAAATACCACTGCTGCACCATTGAGAGCGTCCTGACCGGTTGCATCATGGCCGGGTATGGGAATTGCTTCATCCACGACCGCAAGGCCCTCCAGTGGTTGGTGAAGACGGCCAAGTACATCACTGGGGCCATGTTCCCACCCATCTTGGACATATACTTGAAACGGTGCCTGAGGAGGTCCCGCAGCATCATCAAGTCCCCACATACTCCAGCCACGAGCTGTTTATTTATTTTATTTTATTTTTAGTCATTTAGCAGACGCTCTTATCCAAAGCGACTTACATGAGCAATTAGGGTTAAGTGCCTTGCTCAAGGGCACATCGACAGATCTTTCACCTAGTCGGCTCGGGGATTAGAACCAGCGACCTTTCGGTTACTGGTACAACGCTCTTAACCACTAAGCTACCTGCCGCCCCTGTTCACTCCCTTACCATCGGGCAGACGGTATCGGAGCATGAGGTCTGATACCAACAGGCTGAGAGAGTTTCTACAACCCATCAGACTGCTGAACACTTGAACTGGAAACTGGACTGACCACCTGCACTGACTCTCCACACACGCTACACACACGCACACACACACGCTACACACATATCACAACTGCTACTATTAGACTTTTATTCACTATTGGTAATACTGCACAATTTAAACACTTGCCCCTATCACGTTTCAGGAGAAGACCAAGATGCAGACAGTGTTGAAGTAACAAAAGTTTATTACAAAAACAGGGGGCAGGCAAACGACAGGTCAAGGGCAGGCAGAGGTCAGTAATCCAGATCAGAGTCCAAAAGGTACAGAACGGCAGGCAGTCTCAGGGTCAGGGCAGGAAGAATGGTCAAAACCGGGAAAACTAGAAAACAGGAACTTGAGAAAGACAGGAGCAAGGGGAAAACTGCTGGTAGGCTTGACGAAACAAAACGAACTGGCAACAGACAAACAGAGAACACAGGTATAAATACACTGGGGATAATGGGGAAGATGGGCGACACCTGGAGGGGGGTGGGGACAATCACAAAGACAGGTGAAACAGATCAGGGTGTGACAGCCCCCTAATCCCCCCTTTGCTGTGTAAATATTGTGCCTTCCTGTATTATACTTATGCTAAAATGTTTATTCTATTCTACTGAGCCATTTACTTTATATTCGTATTCTTATATTTGATTATTTCTTATTGTTGTTGCATTGTCGAGAAGGAACCTGCAAGTAAGCATTTCGTTGGACGGTGTATACCATACTGTATATATCCTGTACACACGACGAATAAAACTTGAAACTTGTACCCCCGCTTCCCACTTCTTCCACCCAGCTGTTTGCAGATATAATGGGTCACAGTTCAATACAGTAATGTGCGAGAAAGGAAAATGTGACAGACAAGCAGTGCACAAAAACTGCAATACAAATTGTATCACTTTTTGGAAGCATTGAGATTACCCTTCTCCATAACCAATATTTTATTGCACAAACCACACCTTTTCAAAATGATGGAAAACTAATTGGAACAACATTTGAACTTGAACCTGAAGACAGCTACTGCCAGGACCTCACACTTGCACACATTTCCAGGTGATTTATATATGATGTCTTTATGAACTTTTTCATAATTATTTATTAATGGGCATGTCTGATCAGGTACTAAATAACCCAATCTAAACCTATCATATCTGTTCCATCAGCGAGATATGTTCCAAAAAAGATTGCTTAAGGATATGAAGATTCTGTTTATAATATTAAGAGACATAAATATACTCCTAATTTACCAGAATATCTAAGGAGGGGAATGAGTGCACTGTACCTTTGGGTTGGAATGTCTATAGTCCATGCCAAACCATAGTAATACATCAAAATCAGATGATACTCGCATTGAAAAATCCCCTTAACCTTTACTAAGATATTTTGAAAACACAATGAAATCCAACTCTCTATGTCTAAGCAACAGGGAGAAAAACAACTCCAGAAGAATCACATCTATGCCAAGTTGTCGAATGAAATGAGTACATTAGTAGGCCCATAGGCAGGGCATACGTATCCTAGAAACAAAACAATCAATACCTAAACCAAATAAAAACGGCTTAATATATGTATCTCATGGGGGAAAACTGTAAGAACATCCATAAGATATCAAATTACTAAAATGTAAATAAATGTTACGACCTGTGAATAAGTCTGCCACAGCTGTGCCAGAAACATACCCAGCTACTGTAGCCTACTGTATGTTTGCTTCCACAAAAACGTCAAACTATGAATCACAACCACTGGCTATCAACACAACTTTGGTACAGTCCAGTCTCTACACAGTCGCGAAAGACGTCACGCTCTGAGGCTCTGTGAAAACACAGTGGAGAGAAAGAGGTCAGGTTTTATATGCTGTCTAATGAGAGATCCAGCTGTGTGTATAACCGATCCACTTCATTCATAAAAAAACGAGGTGGGCATTGGTAATGTCACTTCACACCTCCACGGTTTGCGTTCAGCATCTCTGAATCACAATGGAAGGTGGAGGGCAACGGTGGAACACCAGAGGAATGGAACCTCGGTGGAGTCATCATATACCACCGATAGTCAATGCTTGGTACTCCTGTGACTAGAGAAGGGGAGGGGGGGTATTACGACATAGACACACACTTCTACACACACTTCTACACACACTTCTACACACACATCTACACAGACATGCAGACACACACGTGCGCACAACACACACAAACACGATAGCTTCTGCAGTAAAACATGGAGGTGTTAAGAGTGAATGTGTCTCCTGGCCAATCGCCAGCCCTCCAGCATTTGCCCAGTGAATATAACAGAGAAGTAGCCGAGTATTGAAAGATACGTTCCAGGACACAATTTATCAACCCTCGGAGCAAAAGTGAGAAAAGATTGATGAACAAAGTTGGATCCTTAAATGCACTCCGCATAAATAAATCAAATACATTTAGCTAAATGCATTGGCAACGTTTTTCCTCCTTTAATCTTTCAAAGTTGGCGTGAACTCTGACAGTATTCATCTACACAGTGTGAGATATAGCCTTTGCGTACAATACACAGTATGAGAGGAGTGCAGTGCTAAAATTGCATACTATTGTTTCACATTTCTGTAATCTTGTGTATGTCACAGACCATTAAAAAAGCATTCCTATGTTAAAAATGGTAAACAAACAAACTCAGACAGGTTTATGAGTCATGCTATATATTTTAGGTAATATATTTTACACATTACATTCTATACTTCGTCCTGGAACCCAGGTGTGCATCTCAAATGGCATCCTGTTTTCTATAAAGTGCACCACTTTTGACCAAGGCTGTGGTCAAAGTTGGTGCACTGCATAGGGAATAGGGCGCCATGTTGGATGCACCCCAGGTCTCTATCAGACACCCAGCAACTACCGACAGCCACGAGAGCCAGAAAGAACAGCAGATTAAATACATAAATCAGACAGCTCCTACTAATGGCTGGAATCCATTCAAGTACAGCATTTTAACAGACTGAAGACACATTAGACAAATGGGTGTAATTGGGGGTGTGAGAGAAAGAGAGAGAGAGCTCCTTACGTCTCTGTCTAAAGGGGTCTTATGTTACATGTTTTCACACCAGGAACTAGTTTGAATTCTCCTGCCTGCGGATTCTGTCTGAGGGTTCTGTCTCCTCTCTTCCTGCTCCCTCTCTCTGGAAACATCTGCTTCTCATTTGGTTTCAAATTGTATCAGACGTTTGGGAGAGAAAAGGAAAACAACAAAGCCTCCTGATAGGTGGACATCCAGGCCCAGTATTTCATGAGGGATAAACAGATATCCCAGAGTCGGAAGCCAAGAGCGGGTTCACAGACGCCCTCGCGGCTGTTTCCTTTTTTAGCCCCTGGAGGAATTGTTTGGGTTATCATCTTTCTGTTCTCTGCGCATTTCTGTAGCAGTACGGCATCTTTATGCTGATGTTCACACGTTCTTGATGAAAGGTCTCCATTGAAGTTGTAGCCGAGGTGTTATCGTATACGCAGCATCTGTCTGTGAAATTCTCTTTGGATGAGGGCATCTGCTAAACGAATCAGTGTAACTGTAATGTGATTTCGCTGTCAGCGTGATAGCTATCGAAACACGTCTATCTTTACTCAAGACATACGTAACCCATCTCTTTTCTGGGGTTTTACATTTCTTTCGTCAACCTATTACTTGTTGTGTTTTTCAGTACCTGGGGCATAGTTCCTAGCCTCAGAGTGGTTGAAGGAATCTGGTTTGGTCTATGGATGCTGTGAAGTTCGGGAAAGGCAGCGCTCTCGTCTGTCAGCACCATCTGACCAGCACACGGAGTCAGCAACACTATGGACCTGTTTCTATTCAACACGAACCAAACCCCAAGCCCTATATGTGTTCCATATATTTTCTCTTCAAATACGGCGCAACCGACGGTGCCCTAGTTCACACGTGCATCTGCGCATGTGACCGAGTCACTACCCTTATCGATGGTCTCGTGTTATAATGCGCGTCTTAATAGCGTCGTTATTACAGGAACGTTTCAGGCTTCCATGCAGTTTTCACGGTCGCAGTGTTTTGCCCCTAATGGTTTTCCTGTGATAACTAATCCATAACCAGGCCAAAGCCAGGAGGATTATATACTGTATGAAATGTGTCTGGGCGTACCACCCCCTGTGTGGCTTGAAACACGAGAAGTTCATGTGTGGTTTACAGTGGAGGAGCTACAACAAAAACGCAACTTGCTTTTACTTTAAATTGGGAGGGAATGGGAGGGAATTGCACATGGTTTCGGTTAGTTTATACCTCCCACAGTCGACCCAAAGCCTGTAGAAAAGTACCCACCGCTGTCCCGTAATATTAAACAAGTACGCCACAAACCCAGAACTGAGTTCATTTCTATACTATGTTGAAAATTTGATTTGGGGGTAACAAGGGTGAAGGATATAGGATGTTCCAGTGGTTGGCTGTTACACAGTCAGGTACAGTACAGTATTTCATATTAAACTAATTCAATCTATCTTCATTCATACCAAGGGCAGCGATAGCTAGGCTACACACAGACGTTTTATAAATACAACATAGGCCTGGGTTTTATCTCTCCATTCATTTAGTGGCTGTATTAGCTTTGTACCCAGATCTGTTAGTGTGATTTTTGACTGGGGATAAGGCCAAAGAGGGATAAGGTGAACAGTAAAGGCAATACGTGAGTGGAGGAGTACTTTCAAACCTGGTCCAAGATGTACTACTTTGGGTTATTCAGGCAGTGCCAATACACACAGCACCAAATGCCATGCAGAGAAGTATCATACTGTAACATCATACCAGTGTTAGTGGCAGGGTATTAGCAACAGTACAATCCATGTGGCCCTAGGTGTTCCTTGGAGAGCAGTAACACAGTGAGGTGTGTCTTTGCCAGGAGGACATCCCTTCTCATTTACCACACAGCTCAGTGAGTCTGCACAGAGAGAGACTGGCTGGGTATAGATATGGGGGCTGAGTCTAGGCTGCTTATTTAGAGTGGACCAGAAGTATTGCCAATAGGAGGGTTTCATATTGAGGGGACACACAGCAGAAGCCCCCCGAATGTTATGCAAGTGTCAGTCACCAGGATAAACAAAGGGGACCCCCACACCCCTCCCAGCCACTTTCTGTGCCAAATACCTGCTCATGTTCCCAAACCACACATCCCCTTAAAACAGTTTATTTTACCAATGATCATTTGGAGGAGGGTGGTGGTAACCGTAGATGGGTGTGTGTTATCATTTTATAACAGATTACTAATGAGAGAGAGAGAGAGAGAGAGAGAGAGAGAGAGAGAGAGAGAGAGAGAGAGAGAGAGAGAGAGAGAGAGAGAGAGAGAGAGAGAGAGAGAGAGAGAGAGAGAGAGACCAGATTTATCCATCCATTTTTTGTTATTGATGTTTTTTCCAAGCAATTGTCTTGGATTTTGATAATTGGGTGAACTTGGTATTGCTTTGCTTTGACAGCAGTGTCTTTCTGGTCTCAGTGTCCTTTCAATTGTTTTTATTATGTTAAAAAGCAGCTTTTCTTTGTTGGAATGGTGTCGGCGTACACCAACATTTCTGAAACTGTCTTTTTGAGATATAAGTTTGAGGTGTTCTTTTTTTTTTATTAGTTTTTTTCAAATGTATGCTTTGGCCACAAATAACATTATTTGGGTGTGAGTTAACAGAACACTGGGCAGTTACTTAAGACTTTAAGACATTTGTCATTGAGATGAAAACATAAATGAAAGTCAACATTAGAGAGGATAGAAGAGAGGACTTCCTTTTTACTACTCCTAATTTTGTTGTTCTGTCAAAAAATAATTAAAACCTCTTTATTTTTACATTATCATAACAAAGAAAGGAATCATGAACACGAACTCATCATTTATGACACAAGCATGTTTAATCCTAAACCTGAGTTTCCCAAGTGCTCCTGGTGAAAAAAAGGACAGACCCACTGGGCACACACTGGTTGAATCAACATTGTTTCAACGTAATTTGTCAATGTATTGTGACGTGGAATCTAAGGTGACATTTCAACCACAGGATTATGTCACAATTGTAACCAGTTTTCAACATAGACAAACCTTGTATAAAATATTTTGAATTTGTCCCTTTGAAACAATGTCAGATCTTCAATGTTATATCCACTATCAGAAAAAAAAACTATAGGCTGGGCAGCACCTCCTACTGGAGAGTTAATCTATCTACAGCTATTCATTTTGTTTCCCATCAGGGGTTTTAACCAATCCCAGCCCTGCTTATCTTTGATATTTGTCACTGACTACTACCAATGTGCTGTCTTGAGAATGATTATTGAGAGATCTCTTAATAACTAAATATATTCACTGTTGCTATTGAAGTCATTCAAATGGTAGGTTTAACAGAGCAAATGAAATGTAACCATACTTTATAAGTAATATATTATCAATGATACTATTTAGGCCTATATAGCATTTGCAAAGTCATCAACATCTATTGTTTCAATTCAACACAGGGTTAAACTAAAATAGACAATATGTATAGACCTAGGGTTTCAAGCTTTGGTTGATTTCCAATTAAATCTTGAAGTTAATCATTTATATGTTGGATTCACGTCTCCATCTCAACCGAAAATCTAATTTAAAGTGCATTTAAAGTTTGACTAGATTAGATTTAGTCCTATTCTTTAATTTAGATTTCTGGTTGAGGTGGAGACGTGAATCCAACATATCAATTAGTAATTTGTAGCCAAACTGGATATTGAATTGTGTTGGTTTAGTCTCCAACTAAAAGTTAAAGAATAGGATTAAGCCAGGGGCTCAGGTGAAACCTTCAAAGCTTTAGATATCCTTACAATGTTGATATTTGGTTGCGTTGTCAACCAAACACAATTCAATAATACTTTTGTTATACAGTACATAGCCTTAAGTTAAGGCTTGCTTACAAAGAAATGTAACAGTATTTATTCAACATTAAAAGGAGTAACAAATCCATGACCACATTTTGATGTTAGCCTCCTGCAACTATAAATTTATTTTTATGTCATCATAGAAAGCATGCATGTTCAAGATAGCATGCTAAGGTCTCATGTCTGTGGAGATCTTCACAATTGCTATATTAATTAATCTGCACAGAATCTTGAACAGCATTGATCACTTGCACTATGTACTTTAAAAGTGAACTCAACTGCAATCCAGATCATTTGGTTGTGCTATTACATCAAGCACAATGATAGCACATTAAGTTGTTGTATAAATACAAAATATCTGACATTGTATTCCCATTTGAACTTTGTTGTCCTTTTAATGGTTGAAAGCGCAGTGATAACACATTGGGAATTCAACAAACTTCTGGCTGTCTTTTTGAGTGGGTGAATAAAGTTTGTAATCTCATTGATCAACCTCTCAACCAAATATTACCCACATTTCCATGTTGAAATTACATGGTGTGCCCAGTGGGGAGTTTATTTTCAATCATGCAGTGGCACAAGATCTGGGCCACGACACATTGTAATCACTGGGCTTGGATTAAATGGCATCTGGCTAAACCAAGCCTCTACATAATGGTAGTTAATCACATGAATGAACATAGATTACATAATTCAGGTCCCCCCTAGAATGTCTACAAAGAAACACTCAACCAGATATAAGTTCCACATAGTGAATGAACCGGAAAAAATGTCTTGGCATGACCTTGAAACCAGCACCCTGATCCTCTTATTCGGTTTCAATAATGGGGTGACTATTCCGGTAAAACTCTAATTTATTTTCTCATTTCCAGTAATGGGTCGTCTTTGTGTATGAATAGGTTCAAACCACACAGGCTGCTCGTGAGGAAAAGGAATACATCAGTGAGAAGATACCATAGTTATACTCTGACTCGTCATTTGGTAACTGGAAAAAGTTAGACAGTGAATCCCGCAGTCAGGACCTCATTAGAAGTCCTGTTAAATTCCTGCACATATGTATCAATTTATATGATCTCTCAAACAATTAAACACATAATAACCATGAGAGTTGACTTACTTGGCACCAATAAGCCAAATATGTGCATGTCAAAAGCTCATGTAATCCTTGCATTTGGAGTATGACGCAATCTGAGTGGATGTGTTTGGCTTTGGAGTGCATGTGGCTTGTCCTCAGAGGAAGGGTTAGCTGTTTGGCTGTCTCAGGGCAAGCAGCAGCTCTCTTATAAACCCCCGGGAGGGATAGCACAGTAGAAAAACAATAGCTGATGCTCTGTTTAGTCTGGGCCTAGGGGCTTACCACAGTGCAGCACAGTGAAATGGAACTCCAGCGTCGAAAAATACTTTAAGACTCCATTCCAAGCAGCTTATTGCATTTAGGGGCTTCTCATCTGCTTCCAAACACAAGACCTCACGCCCAGACTAGAGCTAAACTGAAAGGATCAATCGTATTCGCTTCCCAATCACTATTGGCCATCTCCTGTCCCTGGTCTATCTCTTGTGCCATCTTTGAACATTATCTTTCTCTTCATGTCTCTGGCAGACATCTTTTGGTTACTGAACCCAACTGTGGTCTCGGCCTCCACCTCAAGAAGCCCCAAAAGGAGCCTTGTCTAAATAAATGTTAATTTATGACCGTGCAACAAAAAAAACCTACCACACAAGGAGAATCAACCTTGTCAATCACGTCATGCGTCTGGGCCTTAGTGTTATGAACACCGACTCTGGTGGCCTGCTCTTGAGATAACAATGTTAAATGTGGAGGTCCAAAACACACAAATGATCAGGTGCCGGACATTTCTTGTGTCTTAACCATGCCTGGAGCTAGCCGGAGAAACTTTTTAGTTTTAGGAGATTATAACTTTGAGGTTAGAAGAGTTAGAGCTTCTGTCTGGCCTGCACTCTACGTGTACAATAAAAGCTACCTTTACCCAAGAAAGGGGCTACAGCCAAAGTGAGCTGTTACTGGTCCAATTTAAACTGAACCTTGATTAACATTGTCAGTCTAAATCTGGACCTTGATTTCAGCACAAAACCAGGCCTGAGTTCAATTAGGGCACGACGGAGGGAGGGGAGAAGGGGAGAGACGGGGAAAGAGTGTAAGACTGGAGCAGAAAGTGGTGGAGAGATGGGGAAACGGGAAAGAGAGTGGTAGAAAGGGGGAGAACGAGTGTGGGGCAGAGTAGGGGGGTGAGGGGTTATTTCCCAGACTGGTAGAAGGAGTGAAGAGGGAGAGTAACTGAGACATGGCGGAGAGACAGTCATGCGGTGAGGGGTGAGGAACACTCTTCCACCACTAATATCAACACAACCAGACAGTGAGCTGTCCTCGGGTGACTTGGACCCCCATCCTTATTACGTCACCTTAGAAGGAGAACAAAATATGATATTTTCAGCAGTGGTGGGTGAATCTCAAACAGCAGCCCCAGTCATGTTCACGATGAGCAAGGAGCTGTGTAACAAGTTCCTGCTTTCTCATGAAATGCCCTGACCTCCCCAGAGTAAAAAAATACATTTCCATAAAGTGTCAAATGAGGGGGAAACACTCCCAATAAAAAATCCTGCTCTGGAGCAGGTAAGAATATAGGGGGGTGCCACCTAACGTTTCCACTCCAGACGCATGTAACACAGAAATTGGTCTCTGCAAGGCAGGGTGGGGTGTGGTGTGGAGAGTGTGTGTATGTGTGTGGCGGGGTTGGGTGTGGGTTGGGGGGAGAAGGGTGTCTTTGTGCCCCTGTGGCACGTAGAGGGCGTCCGCAAACAGGACCATGTCACCGGTAAGGTGTCGTCAGGGCCAGGCGGTGGTGGTGGTGATGTCAGGGGTGTTTTTCCACTTGTTTACAAATTGTGTGTGTGTGTGTGTGTGTGTGTGTGTGTACGTGTGCATGTGCATGTGTGTGTCTGTGTCTTTCTCTCTCTCTGTGTGTGTGTGTGACAGAGTTTGGACCATCACTCTACAGATGGCCTGGTCCCAGTTCCCCTGTGAGCCACACCTGGGTCCAATTGAGCCACAGCTTGTCTTTCCAGGTGACATATTATTGTGTATAATTTAGTCTGTTGTAACGGCTGGCTGACACAGCACACTGAAGGCCCATACCATGTCACTGACTTGATTAAGAATAAATGGGCTAATCTATGCAGCAGCAGCACAGCCCTTCAGGTGGTAACAATACCGTGAGTATGACGCCATCCTCATAAGTGTGGACGACGCACAGTATTAGCAAAGTCTTATCATAGCATTAGCAACTATCACACTGATGTACCACCTTACATGCTGTAGCCTACAACCACGTACTGCATGCATGCACACTCACACACAGACAACCCCTCCCCCCACACACACATTTACATTTACATTTTACATTTTAGTCATTTAGCAGACGCTCTTATCCAGAGCGACTTACAGTTAGTGAGTGCATACATTTTCATAATGACTTTATGTGTATCTCTGTGTTTCTCTATTTCTCTCTTATCCGTAGCTCTTTATTCTCTGTATTTCTCATTCCACAGGGTATTTGGCCTCCCTTGTTGCTCTGGCATGGCACCTCTGATCAGAGCCCTATAAAGATGTCAGTATGGGCCACAGTCCCTGGAGGTACGTAGTGTTCACCCCTGTAAAAAGTACCGTATCTGGAGTTTGTTTGGTTTTTACGTGGCGCGATCACTTGTTTACCACAGAGGCTCCGGTGAAATTCCAGCACATGAGGTCAGAACCCTCGATTCAGTAGGTTGTTCAGCACCTTGTATTACTCCTATATTGTCTCTGCCTGCACCTAATTATTGCAGTAATGCTACCGCAGCGGTCTTTAGCGCATTTATGAGCTCCTTAAATGACGTAAAGCTCAGTGGGAAAAGTTGTTGCAGGTAGTTAAAGTGACTGCCGTGTGTTTGTGCCGGAGTCTGGTGCTCTGGTGTGAGTTGAGTGGAGATGCCACACAGGCCTCCATTAACAGATGGAATGGAGCTGGCACATGGATGTTTTACAGACCTAATTCCCAATAATGGCACCATCATTTCCCTGTAATTGGACAAAAAGAACAGAAAGTTCAGTAACGAGCTCTGTCAATCACTGAATCATATTATAATGTGCTCAGACTCCATCACTTTGGTGTCCATATGAGGACAGCCGTACACCATTAATGTAAGAAATTAAAGAAATGTAGCCCTGTACATAAGAAATCATTGTCTCATTGTGTTTTCCTTTGTGGTTTGTATTTTAAAGAGCTGAACTTGGGGAGACAGTCTGCAGAATTCACACTCCATACAAACTGGTAAGCTTTGCCAGACTTGTAAGGAGAGGGATCACCCTGAGGCAAAGTCCTAGCAAAACAAAGTTTGAGAAGCATGGAAAGACCCAGAGAGAGCTGCTTTCAAGTCACCATCAAGCACAGGCATCGGCTTAACTCCTACTTGAGCAAAATACATTAGCCATCTTGACTTCTACACCAGGCCTTATTTTTATACGATTCTGTATGCTGTGTTTTTTATTGCCACTTAGTGGGTACAGGAGGGATCTTCTGTATTGTATATCTCCTCCCTCCTTTCCTCCCTCCTTTCTTCTCTCTCTCCATCCCTCCTTACAAGAGAGACAGACAGACAGACAGATAGTCCCGTGGCTGTCTTTTGTCTGTCTGTCCCTCAGTCACATGTAGGGTGAGGTTTCCATACTCCTGCAGCTGCTATGCCAAGCCAAACTGCCAGGCTTACACACACACACACACACAGACGCACACACATACACACACTGTACACACAGCTGGGCCTCCACATCACTACAAATGCACGGGTCCACACCAAGCAGCTTCTGGGCAGGGAGCCACAGTACAGGGAAGGGGGGATGGAGAAGTGGGGTAGGCAGGCAGGGTGCCAGACTCCAGTGCCTATGGGATGGATGCTGCCTGGTCTCGCTGGCACCTCTAACTGGGCTTTTCCATCCTGCGCTGTCTGTTTTTACTACACGCGTGCAGAACCATGCCAATCCAAACAGCCCTCCTGTTCTCCCACATCCATGCAGCAGCCACCGTGGGGCAGCAGACAACACCAGGCCCAAGATAGGATCACTCTTCTGGGGCTTCGAAGGCACCAAGCCCCCCTCTAGCCACCGGGTCTGGGAGTTCTGCCCTAGCTCGCTGTTAGATGTAGGGGTTTTCAGCTGATTTATGTCCTACCTCTGACTGTCCAGATGGAGGTGCTGTGGTGTTCTAGCTGTTTCACACCAACATGCCAATCATCCTCACATTTTCAGAATCCATTCATACACCCTTGGGTACACACCATGAACACACACAGGCGCACGCATGCACGCACACACCCACCTCCCCCACGCACACACACACGTGCATGCAGTACGTACACACACAGACACAATCCCCCACACACACACTCTCCATACATCAACACATGTCCACGCGCCAGGGACCTGTTCAGGATGGATTTAAGAGACAAGGTGGCAGACAGTGGCAGGGTGGGGAGGTAAGGAGAGTGAGCCCCTCTCACTGCTGATGCTGACAGTGTTACTGCGCTACCCAGGGCGCTGACTGACGACAACTGTGTGGGGCAGAAGCGCTGAATAGTGAGGTGTATGCCTGCCTGATGGGTCTGAGCCCTCAGCCCCCCATCGCACGACAGAAGCTTATTCAGATGGAACATAATATTTAGATAGAAATGTATAATGTAGAACAGAAAGTATCCCTTGAACAAAAGCATGAAGGTATCGTGCCAGCTCTGTAAATAACATTTCTATCTTGTAGCTGAACACACACACACCCCGGCTGCACCAAGGCATATTCTCCCACTCAAAAATACATAAAGATATACTTTATGGTACTGTATGTTCTATTTCATTCGGTGCTAGAACATCTCTCATCTGTACATGAAGCCCTCAGGACTAGACGTACAGACCAGGAGCTCAGCCTGACCTGGGTCCTGTTGGTGCGACTCCCATCCAGTCACCCCGCCTCTGCTCTGTCTGCACCATATTCATTAGCACTGCTAATGCTGCTCTAACACAACTTTATGGGAGTGTGGGGTGTCCCACAGGACAAATTAGCCTACAGATTGGTACATTTGGGGAATAAAAAGAGCCATTCAAAGAGCAGACTGTTCCAATTTTGTCATTAGTTTTACTACTGGCAAGAGAATAAGTTGGAGGCAGCCAGGGCTTGACTTTTCTAGCCGTATTCAACCTTTCTCGAACTCCAAATGCACGCTCACTCCGTGGCCAACCCCTCCCCACTGTAGTAAAGATAAGCTTTCACTGTATCTGAATATCAGATTTCTCTGTTGAAGCAGAGCCTTCGGCCCTAACTCGATTTCAATGATCCACACTGGTTAAATGGATAAAGCAGTCATACTGTGTGGGGTAATAACCCTCCACCAGACCTCCACCTGAACACCCAAGACCATAGACGCTAGGTCTGGCTGGGTATGGGGCACAGCCGGCTCCATACAAGGATCAGGTGGGATACCTCCAGGCCCAGCAGTGTGGCTGTCTCAGGCCCGGGCTCAGGCCCAGAATAGGTCCAGTGACTGATGTGTCCTGCAGTGCCATGTGGTGGAGGTCCCTACCCCCCACACACACCAGCCTCTATGGTTCTATTAGTCTGACAGCTCCCCATAACCAGCCCCATTCATCATGCCCTTACTTATCACTAGCACTCCCAGGGATACGGCTAAAGACAAAAATAGCAGGCACACACACACACACACACACAATCTCTTACCCACACACATTCTCTCTCTCTCTCACACACACACGTGCACGCACAGACACACTGTATACGAAATATTTTATTTGCTTGTAAAAATATACAGAAAAAATATGTAACACCAATGAAAAGTAATAGCTTGTGTCGTTCCTCTTATAAAGAAGCCATTTCTCCAATTCATCTGGAACTGTTAATCTACGGCGATGGACACTTATGAAAATGTTATGGTAACGTAGCTCTGGATTAGGTGTCAGCCAGCAAGCAGTCCGCAGTAGGGGGTTGGTGACGCCGGTGATGATAATAGTCTGGTTACCAAAAGGTTTCAAATTAGGACACAACACAATGACCCGTAAAAATCTGTATTCTTCATTAAATAGACATAAAGCACATAGGATTGTTGTAGATAGGTATACTGTTTATGTCAATGTCTAGCTCTCCACTCATCTGTAGACCACATGGTGGAGGTGTGCTGTCAGAAATCCCCTCACAGCCAGCCCTCTCTGACCACTAGAGGCCATGTAAAAAAAAAAAAAACCTGCCAGACTATCAGACTCCATGACCACAAGGCCTCTACTGAGTCAAAGAGGCCTTCTTCTGTGGGGAGTGGACCTCCTCTCTCTCTCTCTCTCTCTCTCTCCAGAGCCACGGCTGACGGCTCAGCCCTGGGCCCTGACCACCCCATACCTCCCCTCCCTTCCCTTCCCATCCCCTCCCTGGTCAGGTCTGCTGTCTCCTGTCCCCTCACACATGGCCCACGGACACAAACAAACACACATGTCCAAATCATCACTTTACAAAACACACCTGCCAATCTCACCAGACAGCTTTGTTACTGTAACCAAAAAGGTCACCCACTCAAATTTCCTTTCCAAGAGGATGGAAAAACGTTTGTACAGTATACAGTACCATTTACAGGGCCCAGTTGAGCAAGAGGCACAATTCGTTAAGGGTGAAAAAATAAATAGGCCATCTTAAACTGTGTCTTGTACAAAAAATTGTCATACAATAAGGAGAAATGGTCATTGAGTAACATTAAAGCTGTAATATGTAACATTAAAGCTATTTCTGTGCATCTCTTTTACTTTTGGTTTTGTACACCAGTTTCAAAAAGCTGAAAATACAATATTTTTGGTTATTGAAAATATATATTGTAGCGGTTTAGATGGTACAATGATTCTCTTCATTATACATTGCTTATTTTGTCTCATAAACAGAAATTAGGCGAACTATTAGAATTTTAGCAACCAGGAACTGGCGGAGCGATTTCTGCATATTGCACATTTAATTCAGAGAGAGCTGAGAGGGGTATGTGTTTGGAGGAAGGGATGCTGATGGCTTGGGCCAACTATAAAATACCACAGAGTGCAGGGAACAGGATGTATCAGGGATGTGTCAAAGCTGGGCCTGATGGGATAGCTGGCACCCTCCGAGGCACTGAGGCAGGCAGCCGTCCCGCCGGCCGTCACTATAAGCCATTCCTCTCCAGCTTGGCGCTTGTGCATTAGTAGGAATTTGTCGGGACCGCCCGATTGTTTTCTCTTTAAACCATGCTTGTTTTCGCTTCGGGTTTTCTTTCGGATGCAGTGTGATTATTTGGTGAATGGACTCCTTTATAAACCGCGAGGTGGCTGTGGTCTCCGCCGCCTTGCAGCCAGCCACACATCGCACGGAGAGCTGTGATTCTGATTGGACAGAGAGAGAGAGAGGTAGCCTGGTCCCTGGTCTGTTTGTGCTGTTTAAGCCTGGTCCCAGATCTGTTTGTGCTGCCGTACCAACTAGTGGCAAGACAGCACAAACAGATCTGGGACCAGTCTAAAAGAGAGGGACACGTATGGTATGTGTAGGCGGATGTAGCCTAATAGGAGATGACACCAGCCTACATATACATTACCCACCAGGCCTGATGAACACCAAAGGGCTTAATAGCAAACCAATGAGGTTAATATGACATGATTTGATCTCAAATATGAAAATACTAACGTAAACCACATATAAACAACACTGAAATCATCAGAAAATTACCCCAGAAAAGCCTTTCTGTTGCTATTCCAGCTAGCATGTTCTCCTTACCTTTAGAGTTTCAGGAAGAGCAGAGAGGAGATTGCCCTTATTTTCCACTTTGTCCGTAACTCAGACGACAGTAATGTTTATCAACAGTCTACGTGAGGAAAGAGAAGTGAAGATGGAGATGGAGGTAATGACAGAAAGGTCCCGTCTTACGGCTCTGACATTTATTGATGTTCTTCCTTTGACCTGCTGCACGCACCCTGCTGTGTGTTTAGAGTTCAGTGTGACCAAGACCAACACCACCCATATTAAGAATGACAGGTGTATGTGTGTGTTCAGACCACATATGTTGAACATCCACATAGTGTCATCTATCTACCAGAGCCCATAAGTGATTCATAGTGTCTGGCCCAAAACCAAGCCCTGTTAAAACGCCCTGCCCACAGTTCCAGTAAGAGTCGAGAAAGTGAGAGAGGGAGGGAGGGATCAGGAGAGGAAAAGGGGTGTGTACGTGTGTGTTTGACATTTCAGTCAGAGAACAAGGAGAGAATACAGAATCCCTGAGGTATCCCTCACCCCATTCTATTTAAAGCCACATTGTGAATGGATTATTTGTCTTGTCCGGCACGCGTGTTTGTATTTCCTTCTCGTAAACTATAAGTCTAGAGCGTTACGTCAGACTGTGGCAGAGGAGCTTTCCCGGTTCTCCTCATTTTTACTATGGCACACTCTGGTTAACAAGACTGGCCAAAGTTGGAATGAGAATTGGTCATTGAAACAGATGACATGGCACTAATGTCCCTCCACTCTCCATACCCTTTGTATCCTATGTCATCTACAGTATGTCATATGCTCCTGGTGTTCCCCGCTGTGAATCAGTTCCATAGACCTGAACAGGACAGCTGCAGCCACAGCTGTGTGTGTCTCTCTCTCTCTGTATAATGCCCACACAGCAGCTGGGAGGAGAGAGAGAGAGAGAGAGAGAGAGAGAGAGAGAGAGAGAGAGAGAGAGAGAGAGAGAGAGAGAGAGAGAGAGAGGCCTTTTCCACTGCAGTCAGTAGCACCTGGGCCAGTGTAGCTGGGCAGGACAACCTGTCAGTCAAGGCCACCCAGCATAGCATAGGCTACTCTTCCTACATGGCATACTTAGCTTAGCATAGCTCAGCACAGCTCAGTTCAAATCAGCAAAGCTAAACTTAGCTCAGCTCCTCTTAGCTCGTATTAGCTCAGTTCAGTTAAGTTACTAAGGTAGGTTCAGCTCTGACGGGCCCATGGATAAGGGCAATTCCACAGTAACAGAGTGATTCTGAGACTCAGAGTTTTTCACTTTAAAATGTATGCCAAACGAAAACCAGTGATTGCAAAGTTAAACAAACCATACAACCCTATGAACAAGGTAACAGAATAAAATAAAATACATCATAATTTTCAAATCAAATTTTATTGGTTGCGTACACTAAATGACGGTTTGTGCTGTTTTATGCCGTCATTGTGTTTCCAAACTTTGCATCTGTACTGTTCTTCAATTAAATGTGTTTTTGTAAAAATGTCAGTGTAAATTGTTAAAAGTAGTCCTTTTGCATAGAGTTTTTTAACTTTGCAATCATTGGTTTTTGTTTGACATACATTTTAAAGTGAAAAATCTGTGTCTCAGCCTCACTCTGTTATTGTGGAATTGCCCATATCATTTAAAAATGGGGACCATCAGGTCAAGGATCATTTCAGGAAACTTCTAAAACTTGTTGTCTTTCTGTTCAGTTGTTTATTTTAATGACTCAGTCTTTCTTATTTTGTGTTGACTCACATATCCTTTCATGCTTTAAAGTCAGTACCTTTGGCCAATTTTCCTTTAGACACATTGACAGTCAGCTCAGATCATTTGGCATGCTCCATGTCTGAGTGAACTGAACATGCAGGGCTTGAGGTTTGAAACTAAATCATTTATGGGTTTAGTGGAGGTGTACTTGCACGCGAAACACAGGTACCTTGTTTAATTTAATTTCTCCCCCCAGAGAAGAAATGCTACTTACAGACACCGATCCTACATGACTCAGAGTGCCTTTAGAATTAGTAACAATCCGTGAAAACGTTGGCTCCCAAAAGTGCACATTAGGATTTCAGCTTTTTCTTGCCTTGAATAAACAGAACATGCCATTCACGTCACATCTTGCCAGTATCCATCACTGCAGAGCGGCTAGGCTTCCACGAACGTCTTGTATTAAGTTCCCCCAATAGGGACAGGTTTCAGAGAGTCGCTGCCAACAATGTCCATAGAGTACAAATGTTTATTTAAAATGTTATGTTCAAGTATTGATTTTATTTCATTTTTCCCCCTCCTGCTCTTGGCTCAGGTAGACCACCTGTCCATCAAGGGTTTTCCTTCAAGCCAAAGCCAGAGCACATCTCATAAGGAGTCCTACAGTATATTGTGACCCTGTCAGCTTGGAGTGAGCCTCCATAAGCAAGGCAGTGTTGCCTCGTCCAAGCAAAATAAGTTATGGGGCTGAGTAGATTTCATATCATACTCTGGATATAGAATATCTCACCTACTAGTAGGGAAAATGTAACAGTTAACATTAATATCTGATACCTTCTATATTTTTTCCCTTCCTAGTTTCTATACTTTTTTCAAACTTCTAGTTTGTATTTAATTCCAAGTGGGCTTATGTTTCATATGCAGCGAAACACGTTTGATGCACCTAGAGAAAGGTACAAAAATGTTGCTCCTCTTGCTCGAAGGGCTGTTGCTGTACTTCGACTCCTGGCTCGGCCTAGGACTTAAGTCAATTACTAAAGGTACAAGTTGGCTTCAAACTCTAAACCTGTATCTCATTGTGAAGTAGCAGCACAGGGCCACACAGGACCACAGACAAATATCCCATTATAAACAGTTACAATTATAAAAAGACAGTAGTATTGCATGTGAAACAGGCCTCATCTTCTAGGCTACCCTCATCTGTAGGATGAGCTAATGCCTCATGCCACAACGGACATGATACCCTGCCCCCTGCAGATACTTACCAACCATGGTACAGTTTGTTGTATTTACTCTAGATGATTATTTTACTTACAGGGGAGCCGATCCCTCATCATCCCTGTACACAGCGGCCTTACTGTACACATGTTCGTGGGAGCTTCAGTCTCAGTCTCTATGTGCGTGACACCCCTAGAGGCCTCCTGCTCATTAAACATCCGCCCTGTTTGCCTGCACCGGCAGAAAAAAGCCAAGATCAGCAACTGCTTAATGCTCAAATACATTTACAATCAGGCCAATGCCCGTTTTATTGTGCCAGTGACATTAATGAGTTTAGAAGACTCTTCCAAAACTAATGATAGAGGTCTTGAACCTGAAATCCTACCATGATGCCATTGTCTGGTTTAGCTGATTATGGAGTGAGTGTCTTATACAAGGGCCTGCACATGTACGGTACCGAGCACAAGGGTAATAGTTTGCTAGACTCTATCAAACAAACATATGGAAACTAAAATGTGAACACACATAATACACATACAAAAGGGCGAAACCAACATTACATTTTTTACATTTACATCATTTAGCAGACGCTCTTATCCAGAGTGACTTACAAATTGGTGCATTCAACTTATGATAGCAAGTGGGACAACCACTTTTTTTATTCTTTTTTTTTTAATGGGGGGTGGGGGGATGGGGGAGGGGGGTAGAAGGATGACTTTATACTATTCCAGGTATTCAATCAAAATTATCCTCACCAGATTTCAAACTTTTTACACGTAATACAGTTATCAAAATATGAATACCAGATCCCTTATATAAGAAAAACATCATATGAAACAATGCACTGTCAATAGAAGTGCCCCTGAATCTGATTAAGCTACTTGTTTTGGCAATATCGAGCATAACTCTACATAACTCTATCTGCACATCAGGACATTGTAAATGGTGCAATTATAGAGAGGCAAAATTGCTGTTTGGTCTGCAGTTGAAGGTTAAACTTATCAAGCAGCACATTAAATAATTTGACCGACGGTCGTTTTGCCCTCTTAGGTTCTTATGTTCCTTAACATTTGCGAGAGAATGCCTCATGATATTCCGTGTCCCAAGAGCAACTGTGGAACAAATAACATCATCAATCTGCGTCACAGGCAGACGGCATTGATAAATGACACGCCGGCTATGTTGTTCTTGAGATTGACGCCTGGTTTGGGTCTCTGGGACTTTCTAGAAATCAACCGTAGGCAAACAAGCAAAAGGAAAGGCATGACTAAGATTGCAAGTATTGCACATACAGTTGTACTGTACGCTAGTAAATTGCCATCACTTTAGTTGACACAGCAAATGGGGTATTTCAGAACAGTGTGTCAGACTGGGGTGAAGTGTATGCGGCAGTGAAGTCAGGCGCAGGACACAGAGGATCAGGAATGACCACTTTACTTCCAGTAATACGCACAAAAACAAAAGACTCCAACACTAGAGGAGTAACATGCGGAGTGCGTAAAACGAGCTAGCAATGCCAAACATACGACAGGACAAAAGGACAATAACACACAAAGGCAAACATAAAACAAGGGAACTTATATGTTACATAATCAATACAAAATAAGAAACAGGTGTACAAACTAGACAACACAAGACACACACCGAAACATCGATCGGCAGTAGCTAGTACTCCGGGGACGACGAACGCCGAAGCCTGCCCGAGCAAGGAGGAGGAGCAGCCTTTGCGGCATCCGTGACAGTACCCCCCCCTTGACGCGCGGCACCAACCGTGCGCCGACCCCGGCCTCGGGGACGGCCAGGAGGACGCGGAGCAGGGTGAGTGGGATGACTCCGGTGGAACTCCGTCAGGAGGGAGGGATCTAAGATGTCCCTCCTAGGCACCCAGCACCGTTCCTCCGGACCGTACCCCTCCCACTCCACGAGATACTGCAGACCCCCCATCGGACGTCTCGAATCCACGATGGACCGGACTGAGTACGCCGGAGCCCCCTCGATGTCCAGTGGGGGCGGAGGAGTCTCCCGTATCTCATTGTCCTGGAGTGGACCAGCTACCACCGGCCTGAGGAGAGACACATGGAACGAGGGGTTAATGCGATAATCATTAGGCAGTTGTAATCTGTAACATACCTTCGTTCAATCTCCTCAGGACTTTAAATGGCCCCACAAACCGCCGACCCAGCTTCCGGAAGGGCAGGCGAAGGGGCAGGTTTCGAGTCGAGAGCCAGACTCGATCTCCAGGTGCATACACTGGACCCTCACTGCGGTGGCGATCGGCGCTCGCCTTCTGCCTACGGATAGCCCGCTGCAGATGGACATGCGCAGCGTTCCATGTCTCCTCCGAGCGCCGAAACCATTCATCCACCGCAGGAGCCTCGATCTGGCTCTGATGCCATGGTGCCAGAACCGGCTGATACCCCAACACACACTGGAAAGGGGTCAGATTCGTAGATGAGTGGCGAAGGGAGTTCTGAGCAACCTCTGCCCAGGGGATATACCCCGACCACTCCTCCTGCCGGTCCTGGCAATAAGACCTCAGAAACCTACCCACATCCTGGTACACTCTCTCCACCTGCCCATTACTCTCAGGGTGGAAACCTGAGGTAAGGCTAACCGAGACCCCAAGCGTTCCATGAACGCCCTCCAGACTCTAGAGGTGAACTGGGGACCCCGATCAGACACTATATCCTCAGGTACCCCGTAGTGCCGGAAGACGTGGGTAAACAAGGCCTCAGCAGTCTGTAGGGCAGTAGGGAGACCCGGCATTCTGATGAGACGACAGGCCTTAGAGAACCGATCCACAACGACCAGAATAGTGGTATTCCACTGGGAGGGGGGAAGGTCCGTAACAAAGTCTACCGATAGGTGAGACCACGGCCGTTGTGGAACGGGTAGGGGTTGTAACTTCCCCCTGGGCAAGTGTCTAGGCGCCTTACACTGAGCGCACACCGAGCAGGAAGAGACATAAACCCTCACGTCCTTAGCCAATGTTGGCCACCAGTACTTCTCACTAAGGCAATGCACTGTCCGGCCAATACCAGGATGTCCAGAGGAGGGTGACGTATGAGCCCAATAAATTAGTCGATCACGAATCTCGAGCGGCACGTACTTCCGCCCCGCTGGACACTCTGGAGGAGTAGGGTCGGTACGTAACGCCCGCTCGATTTCCGCATCGACCTCCCACACCACCGGTGCCACCAGACAAGACTCCGGCAGTATGGGAGTGGGCTCAATGGACCTCTCCTCTGTGTCATATCGCCGGGACAGGGCGTCTGCCTTAACGTTCTGTGACCCTGGTATGTAGGTGAGCTTAAAAACAAACCGGGCCAGAAACATGGCCCACCTAGCCTGACGAGGGTTCAGTCTCCTAGCTGCCCGGATGTACTCCAGGTTACGATGGTCAGTCAGAATGAGAAAAGGGTGTTGAGCCCCCTCAAGCCAATGCCGCCACACCTTTAGGGCTTGAACCACGGCTAGCAGCTCCCTGTCCCCCACGTCATAATTACGTTCCGCCGGGCTGAGCTTCTTAGAGTAAAAAGCGCAGGGCCGGAGTTTAGGAGGCGCGCCTCAGCGTTGAGACAGTACAGCCCCAATACCAGCCTCTGACGTGTCCACCTCCACTTGGAACGCTAAAGCGGGGTCCGGATGTGCCAGCACCGGAACCGAGGTGAACAGGTCCTTCAGTTGCCTAAACGCCCTGTCCGCCTCAGCTGACCACTGCAAATGCACCGGACCCCCCTTTAGCAGGGAGGTGATGGGAGCTGCTACCTGTCCAAAACCCCGGCTAAACCTCCGGTAGTAATTGGCAAAACCCAAAAACCGCTGCACCTCCTTAACCGTGGTGGGAGTCTGCCAATTACGCACGGCTGAAACGCGGTCAACCTCCATCTCCACCCCTGACGCGGACAACCGATGGCCCAGGAAGGAGATGGACTCCTGAAAAAACAGGCATTTCTCTGCCTTCACATACAAGTCATGCTCCAACAGCCTACCCAACACTCGACGCACCAGGGCCACATGATCGGCTCGTGTAGAAGAGTATACTAGAATGTCGTCAATATACACCACTACACCCTGCCCATGCAAATCCCGGAAGATCTCGTCCACAAATAATTGGAAGACTGAAGGAGCATTCATTAACCCGTTTGGCATGACGAGATACTCATAGTGACCCGAGGTGGTACTAAATGCTGTTTTCCATTCATCTCCCTCCCTAATGCGCACCAGGTTGTAGGCGCTCCTGAGATCCAATTTTGTGAAGAAGCACGCTCCGTGTAATGACTCCGTCATACTCGCAATCAGAGGGAGAGGATAACTGTATTTAACAGTGATCTGATTGAGACTACAGTAATCAATACACGGGCGCAAACCTCCCTCCTTCTTCTTCACAAAAAAGAAACTCGAGGACGCAGGAGAAGTGGAGGGCCTTATGTATCCCTGTCTCAGAGACTCGGCGATGTATGTCTCCATCGCCGCCGTCTCCTCTTGAGACAGAGGATACACATGACTACGTGGAAGTGCAGCACCTGCCTGGAGGTCTATCGCACAATCCCCCTGTCTATGAGGTGGCAATCGCGTCGCCCTCTTCTTACTGAACACGAGTGCCAAATCATCATACTCAGGAGGAATGTGCAGTGCGGGCATTTGGTTCGGACTTTCCACCGTGGTCGCCCCTACGGAAAAACCTATACACCGCCCGACACACTGATCAGACCACTCCCTGAGAGCCCTCTGTTGCCACGAAATGGTGGGGTCATGAGAGATTAACCAAGGAAGCCCCAGCACCACGGGAAACGCAGGAGAGTCGATCAGATACAACTGTATGATCTCCTCATGACCCCCCTGCGTCTTCATCTTTAGTGGCGCTGTGACCTCCCTAATTTAACCTGATCCCAACAGACGGCTATCTAGGGCATGAATAGGAAAAGGCACATCTACTGGTAGGAGGGGAATCCCTAACCTAACAAAGAAATTACGATCAATAAAATTCCCAGCTGCGCCTGAATCGACTAGCGCCTTATGCTGGGAATGAGATGAAACCTGGGGAAATTCAACTTGAATACACAGGTGGACAACAGAGAGCTCTGGGTGAGTTGGGCGCCTACTCACCTGAAATGACTCATCAGTGCGTGACCTGTTGCTTCGATCCCCAGGAGACCCTCCCCAGCACCGAGCCGCAGTGTGTCCTCTACGGCCACAGTTGGTGCAGAGGACGGCCTCCCTCCGGGTCTCTCTCCTCCTCTCTCTAGCGCCAGCACCCCCGAGCTCCATAGGGCTCGGCTCGGAGGTACTGGGAGATGGAATGGACGGCCCCAACTCCGGACGTCCGCGGGTAGCCAGCAGGGTATCCAGACGGATCGACATGTCCACCAACTGATCGAAGCTTAGATTGGTGTCCCTGCAGGCCAACTCTCGGCGAACGTCCTCTCGTAGGCTCCACCGATAGTGGTCGATGAGGGCCCTCTCATTCCAGCCCGCATTAGCCGCTAGAGTCCGGAAGTCCAGGGCAAACTCTTGTGCGCTCCTCTTCCCCTGTCGGAGGTGGAACAGACGCTCCCCCGCCGCTTTACCCTCTGGGGGATGATCGAAAACCGCCCTGAAGCGGTGGGAGAACTCCGCGTAGCTGATGGTGGCGGCGTCTATTCCCCTCCATTCGGCATTGGCCCACTCCAACGCCTTGCCGGATAGACAGGAGATGAGGACGGAGACGCTCTAGTATCCCGAGGGCGCCGGGTGTATGGTTGCCAGGTAGAGTTTCACTTGAAGTAGGAAACCCTGACACCCGGCTGCGGTGCCATCATATGCCCTCGGGAGCGAGAGCCGAATCCCACTGGACTCCGGAGATGGTACGATGGGGCTGGCCGATGGTGGTGGTAATGTAGGAGGAGGTGTGGGCAAGCCTCCTCTTTCCCATCGGCTCAGAGTGTCCATCACATCTTGCATGGCGGTGCCGAGTCTACGGATCATGGCGTCCTGGCTGCTGACCCGATCCTCCAGCGACTCGGTCACCACCGCTGGTCCTGCTGACTCCATGGGTGGTGTGTTATTCTGTCACACTGGGGTGATGTGTATGCGGCAGTGAAGTCAGGTGCAGGACACAGATAATCAGGAATGACTACTTTACTTCCAGTAATACGCACTGTGACGTCACGAGAGGCTACACAGCTTTCAGCGGGATTGCTCAAGTAGTGCAAGGAGACAAGGTTCAAACAAAACAAGGATTTTATTATAGGTCTTGGGAAATTAACGAAAATATAACAAAATTCTGTTCTCTTGTGGCTCTTTAAGGGTTAACAGTTCAGGGATGTCTCTTCCACATCCAAAATCATAATTCTCACTCGCTCAGATAACTTTTCCCCAGCCTTACTGTAGTCCACGTTGCAGCTAGTGGCCAACCCAGCAAAAAGTCCTTCCAAATGTCTCTCACGTATTTCCACAGGTGCATATATCCAAAGGTGAGTATTTCCCAAAGGTAAGTATCTCCAACTCCTTATATTCCTCATGGAAGTGGACGTGCAGCACTCTTGTTCTCCAGAGAGCCCACCTTGGAGACTGTGTTACTTCACAACCCAAACCTTCAGCTCATCAGCTCCTGATTGGTTTCAGCTGCGTGGGAAGATTGGCCATAGAGGGTTGGAGTTCCCGACCATACCAGCAGATGGAGCCATAGCTGTCTGGGTTTGCAGCCATCTCAGGGGGATGTAACGTCCCTCCAGGACACAGCCTCTCGTGACATCACACATCCCCCCTCCTCGGGACCGACGTCCTCGTCGGGTAAAGGCAGCGAAGAAGGCATCACGCCGGGAGAGGGCGTCCGCATTGCCGTGGTGCTTGCCAGACTGCTCTCTCTTCAACTCCTCCAACTCTAGGACCAGGGACTCAGCCTCCTGTTGTCTCTCCTTGAGTTTCTTACTGAACGCATCAGCCTTGGTTTTAGCAGAGTTTAGCTTCTGTTGAGCAGCTTTCAGTTCCTTCTCTCTCTCTGCCTCCGCATTCTTCATCTTGTTCTCCAACACCTTGTACTTCTCCTCTGCCTTCTTCTGGACCTCCTTACTCCTGCGCAGGGTCTCCTCACACTCCTCGATGGTCCTGCGCAGCCTCTCCAGCTCCTCCTGTTGCTTAGGAAGGAGCTCTGTTGGAGTTTAGCCTGGAGGATATCTAACTCTTCTGTCTTCATGTCTAACTGTTGCTTTAACAAACGATACCTCTCAGCGGTCCCCTTCAGACCAGACAGTTCTTTGTCCAGATTCTGTAGCTCCGTCTCTGTGTCGGTCTGGGCACCTGCCATCCCTATCAGAGCCCGGGCGGGAGTGAGTAACTCGGAGGATTGCACCGGAGCCTTCCCAGGATGAGTCTTGCCTCTCCGTTTCCGAGGTACTCGGGTTATCCTCTCCTGAGACTCTCTCCAGAGTGGGTAAAAGGCTGGGCAGTCTCGTCCAATTAGGACAGGGACGGGGAGGGAATCAACCACCCCCGCCGTCGTGTGTATGGTTCCCCGTGTGCTGGTCATTGTAAGTTCAGTAATGGGGTATTCTCTGGTGTCCCCATGGACACAGGAAACTGGGAGGACTTTCCCGGGGTCAGACACGTTGGGCCCACCAAATCCTTACGCACCAGGGTGGCCCGGCTACCAGAATCCAGTAAGGCCTCCACATCATGGTGATTCACAGTTACCGGGCAGGTGGGGGGGTCGATCTGGGCCGCCATCTACGACTCCCAAGAGCGAGGCAAAACGATGTGTGGGTGCTGAGCTGGAGGACTCCGCAGTGGGCATAGGTTCATCGGCTGGTTTCCCACACTGCCAGGAGATATGTCCCATCTCCCCACACCGGTAACACTGTCGAAGTTTCCCCCTCCTGGTGTACTCTTCTTGGACCCGCCTGGTTTCTGGCTCCCCCTGGAGCCGGGATAAGTCCTGACGTGGCTGAGTTCGAGACCTTGGGGTCCTTTGGACGGGTTCTTCCCATTTGTGGTGGGGCCGCACTCCTGGGGTCTTTTCGGGAAGCATTCAGCATCTCCGCTGTGGCCTGGTACTTTTCCACAGCTTCCACGGTCAGATCAGCCGTGGTCAAGGCCTGTTGACTGATGAACCGTTTTGCCTCATAAGGCAGGGCGCGTGAGGTAACGATCCACCACAACGGCCTCCCACCACCGCCGCTGCTGTATTCCTCTGCGGATCCAGCCATTTCCTTGCGATTCGGACAAGTTCATGCATCTGCGCCCGAGGAGGTTGGTCTGGTTGGAAGGTCCAGCTGTGAAAGCGCTGGGCCATACCAAACTTTGTGAGTCCATATCTGCTGAGGATCTCAGACTTCAGGGCATCATAGTCAGTAACCTGGTCAGGGCCCAGGTCCCGGACAGCATTCAGCGATTCCCCGGTTAGAAAGGGGGCTAACAGACCAACCCACTGTTGCTTGGGCCAGGCTTCCCTAGTGGCCGTGGCCTCAAATGCATGCAGGTATGCCTCAATGTCATCGGTAGCTCCCATCTTAGATATAAAGTCACTTGCCTTTATTGGGCGGGTATTTTGGACCACCCTCTGTCTCTGCAACTGCAATTCCTCTGCCTTCAGAAGGTTGGCTTTCTTTTGCTCCTCCAAGAGAGCCACGTTTACTTGCATCTGGGCTTGCTGGCCAGCAACAAGGGCTTTCAATATGTCCTCCATTTCAGTCGGGCGGGGAGCCTACGGCCAACTTGGAAAACTGGGTGATCAAACCTTCGGTATCCTCCTCTGACATGCACTATTAACGCTTGAGCGTGCCTGTATTCTCCACCATCTGTGACGTCACGAGAGGCTACACAGCTTTCAGCGGGATTGCTCAAGTAGTGCAAGGAGACAAGGTTCAAACAAAACAAGGATTTTATTATAGGTCTTGGGAAATTAACGAAAATATAACAAAATTCTGTTCTCTTGTGGCTCTTTAAGGGTTAACAGTTCAGGGATGTCTCTTCCACATCCAAAATCATAATTCTCACTCGCTCAGATAACTTTTCCCCAGCCTTACTGTAGTCCACGTTGCAGCTAGTGGCCAACCCAGCAAAAAGTCCTTCCAAATGTCTCTCACGTATTTCCACAGGTGCATATATCCAAAGGTGAGTATTTCCCAAAGGTAAGTATCTCCAACTCCTTATATTCCTCATGGAAGTGGACGTGCAGCACTCTTGTTCTCCAGAGAGCCCACCTTGGAGACTGTGTTACTTCACAACCCAAACCTTCAGCTCATCAGCTCCTGATTGGTTTCAGCTGCGTGGGAAGATTGGCCATAGAGGGTTGGAGTTCCCGACCATACCAGCAGATGGAGCCATAGCTGTCTGGGTTTGCAGCCATCTCAGGGGGATGTAACGTCCCTCCAGGACACAGCCTCTCGTGACATCACAGCACAAAAACAAAAGTCTCCAACACTAGAGGAGTAACACGCGGAGTGCGTAAAATAACGAGCTAGCAATGCCAAACATACGACAGGACAAAAGGACAATAACACACAAAGGCAAACATAAAACAAGGGAACTTATAAAGTGGGGGAAAAAAGTATTTAGTCAGCCACCAATTGTGCAAGTTCTCCCACTTAAAAAAATGAGAGAGGCCTGTAATTTTCATCATAGGTACACGTCAACTATGACAGACAAAATGAGAAAAAAAAATCCACAAAAATCGCATTGTAGGATTTTTAATGAATTAATTTGCAAATTATGGTGGAAAATAAGTATTTGGTCAATAACAAAAGTTTCTCAATACTTTGTTGTATACCCTTTGTTGGCAATGACACAGGTCAAACGTTTTCTGTAAGTCTTCACAAGGTTTTCACACACTGTTGCTGGTATTTTGGCCCATTCCTCCATGCAGATCTCCTCTAGAGCAGTGATGTTTTGGGGCTGTCGCTGGGCAACACGGACTTTCAACTCCCCTCCAAAGATTTTCTATGGGGTTGAGATCTGGAGACTGGCTAGGCCACTCCAGGACCTTGAAATGCTTCTTACGAAGCCACTCCTTCGTTGTCCGGGCGGTGTGTTTGGGATCATTGTCATGCTGAAAGATCCAGCCACGTTTCATCTTCAATGCCCTTGCTGATGGAAGGAGGTTTTCACTCAAAATCTCACGATACATGGCCCCATTCATTCTTTCCTTTACACGGATCAGTCGTCCTGGTCCCTTTGCAGAAAAACAGCCCCAAAGCATGATGTTTCCACCCCCATGCTTCACAGTAGGTATGGTGTTCTTTCGATGCAACTCAGCATTCTTTGTCCTCCAAACACGACGAGTTGAGTTTTTACCAAAAAGTTCTATTTTGGTTTCATCTGACCATATGACATTCTCCCAATCCTCTTCTGGATCATCCAAATGCACTCTAGCAAACTTCAGACGGGCCTGGACATGTACTGGCTTAAGCAGGGGGACACGTCTGGCACTGCAGGATTTGAGTCCCTGGCGGCGTAGTGTGTTACTGATGGTAGGCTTTGTTACTTTGGTCCCAGCTCTCTGCAGGTCATTCACTAGGTCCCCCCGTGTGGTTCTGGGATTTTTGCTCACCGTTCTTGTGATCATTTTGACCCCACGGGGTGAGATCTTGCGTGGAGCCCCAGATCTAGGGAGATTATCAGTGGTCTTATATGTCTTCCTTTTCCTAATAATTGCTCCCACAGTTGATATCTTCAAACCAAGCTGCTTACCTATTGCAGATTCAGTCTTCCCAGCCTGGTGCAGGTCTACAATTTTGTTTCTGGTGTCCTTTGACAGCTCTTTGGTCTTGGCCATAGTGGAGTTTGGAGTGTGACTGTTTGAGGTTGTGGACAGGTGTCTTTTATACTGATAACAAGTTCAAACAGGTGCCATTAATACAGGTAACGAGTGGAGGACAGAGGAGCCTCTTAAAGAAGAAGTTACAGGTCTGTGAGAGCCAGAAATCTTGCTTGTTTGTAGGTGACCAAATACTTATTTTCCACCATAATTTGCAAATAAATTCATAAAAAATCCTACAATGTGATTATCTGGATTTTTTTTTCTCAATTTGTCTGTCATAGTTGACGTGTACTTATGATGAAAATTACAGGCCTCTCTCATCTTTTTAAGTGGGAGAACTTACACAATTGGTGGCTGACTAAATACTTTTTTCCCCCACTGTATGTTACATAATCAATACAAAATAAGAAACAGGTGTACAAACTAGACAACACAAGACACACACCGAAACATCGATCGGCAGTAGCTAGTACTCCGGGGACGACGAACGCCGAAGCCTGCCCGAGCAAGGAGGAGGAGCAGCCTCGGCGGCATCCGTGACACAGTGCCCAGTCCCATTTCAGTCCATAGGATTTCAGGCACCATAAAACTGAGGCAGGTAGAAGCAGTTGGGATAGCAGCACAGAGGGGTTGGCTGTGGTTTTGTGGTAGGCTGAGAGAGAGGCATGGGAGATGTAAAGAATGGGACATGGCTCATTAACTGTCAATCAGATAATCCCAGCCGCTGACATGAGCATTAGGGTGTAATTATGTGTTAACCAGGCAGCACAGACCATGCTTTTTGGCACAGTGAAACACATCATATCTGATCAGAGTGGGCCTAGGCTTGGCAAGCATCATCGACCTGTGCCAAGGGCCCCTCTGCTAAACACACATGCACACACAGACATGCACATATGTGCGCACACCCCTTTCACGTAAATGGAGTCACATGGCTGTGTTCTATAAAGCAGGCAGACAGGTATCAAGGCATTCAGTTACTGTTCAATTGAACTTTAGAATGAGCAAAACTAGTGACCTAAGCGACTTTGAGCGTGGTATGATCATCGGTGCCAGGCACACCGGATCCAGTATCTCAGAAATGGCCACCCTCCTAGGCCTTTCACGTATGACAGTGTCTAGGGTTTACCGAGGAGGGTTGGACAAACAAAAAACTTCCAGTCAGTGGCAGTCCTGTGGGCGAAAACAGCTTGTTGATGAGAGAGGTCGAAGGAGAATGGCAAGAATTGTGCAAGCTAACAATGGGCCACAAGCAGACAAATAATGGCGCATTACAACAGTGATGTGCAGAACGGCAGCTCGGAACGCACAACTCGTCGATCCATGTCATGGATTGGCTATTGTGGCAGACGACCACACCGGGTTCCACTCCTATCAGCTAAAATCAAGAAGAAGCGTCTCCAGTGGGCATGCGATCACCAACACTGGACAATTGAGGAGTGAAAAAACATTGCCTGGAACATGACAGCGAGTTCAGTTTACTTGAGTGGCCTGCGCAGTCCCCAGACCTCAACCCAATAGAGCATCTTTGAGATGAGATGGAATGGGCTGTTGGCAGCATGAATGTACCGCCATCCAATCTGCAGCAACTGCGTGATGCCATCGCGTCAGCATGGACCAACATCCCTGTGGAACGTTTCTGAAGAATTCAGGCTGTTCTGGAGGCAAAGGGGGGTCCGACCCCGTACTAGATGGGTGTACCTAATAAACTGACCGTTGAGTGTACATACGGACACTGCACGCAGGCATGCACGCATGCATACATACACACACATGAATGTACACACATGCACGTATGTAGCACACATATACGTACGAACACTGCACGCACGCACACACTAACACACTCACACACACCGTTCAATGGTCCCATTACCCCTGATGATGATGATCTGTGAACAGACGCATTAGTCTTCTTCGTGTGTTAGAATAACGAAGACAGCGGAGTGAAGTGAAGAGAAGAGTGAGTGAAGATGAATAAGATGAGAAGGTGCTCCTGCTGTCCCAATTGAATTATGAGATCTAAAGTCAGACATGGCAACACTTCATACCCCATTGGTTTTCAGAGCTACGGCCCTCTTACAAAACTCAGTGTAATTTGGACCACATGTGCCTCTATGTGCCCTCTCGAAATAAAAACGGGATGTTTCAGACACTTTTGCTCGAGAAGCGACGTAAAAAATAAGGGTCTAGAAGGCCTTATTTACCTCCTACATCCTCCCCTCTGGCTTTGCTCTCTCCACTTTTCCCTCTGACAGGACAGGAGCCGATGCAAAGGCAGATGACAAGGTGTGGGAGATCCTGTTTTGGATTGAAGGCAGACTGAGAAGACAGACAGACATACATAAATACATACATGCTCTATTTGAGGTAAGGCAGACAGATAGATGGATAGACATGCTCCTGACCTGCTGTAACCATCATACCACATGGCTCCCTCTGTCACCTCCACAGCCCTGGGGGCTCGTAGACCTCCATGTCTCCCTTAGGAGTCTCTACAGTGTGGCTCAGAGTCCACTCACTGACACAGGCCTCCTGTCCTGTATGCCAACTTCGTGACCACCTTTATTTGTGACAGGTTTCGGCAGTCAGAACCAATAGATCACTACTTCCAGAGATCCAAAGGTTCAGTGAAGATATTGTATGTTCCAAATTAGGACGTTGACTAAAAGAGTGATTGCAGTGATTGCTGTACAACCTTGTCTGTGTCCTTCCTGGATTGGCCATCTGTGGGCAAAGCTTTATGACATGATTCACAGTTCCACAGCAGAGTGGATGAAAGTGCCACTGACCTGCTCTCTCTAGTGTCCGTCACATAACAAGTGACACATGGGTCGTGTACTCAGACATCAAGAGAAGCATGAGGTCATATCTGTATCTGTGGATGATCTAACCACTTTGAAGCCATAATATTCCTCCCCGAGGGCACGTGAGTATGGAGCTCTGCCATATGCTGCATCATACAATATCAGAGGCCTCTCAGTATCATAATATAAGCTGCTGTGTTTGTTGTCAGAGCGTACATATGGTTTGTACAAGTCCTCAGAGACCAATGAGGCAATCACAACAGCTCCCTGTAGCTGTGGTGTATTTCAACTACTGTACCGAGACATCTCTCCATAGCTTAGGTTAAATCACATTTATGAGTGATTGTTTTTGCAGGATATCAAACTGTATTATCACAAACATCACCTAATTTGGCATGCTTGTTCAGATGGTCCCTGGACTGTGCTGCAGTCTATTACAGTGGAACGTGGATCTTGTGAGTGTCAGTGAGTCTTTGGTCTTCAACCATTCCTTGTACTGCAATGTAAAACCTAACAGTATATCTTGCTAAACAAATTAAGTACAATTTACTCAAAAGTTAAACTTACTTATAACTCAATGATTAATTATTGTAAATTGTACTCAATCAGATTTAATGTAATTTGAAAGAACAAATTAGTGTGTACAACTTGTGTAATAGTTTGACCTTGATTATATCTGATGTCATCTACATTGACGTTCCCCAAAGGCACGTTCTCATAAATGATTTCCAGCATGGAGCACAGTCTCCGCAATTCAAATATCAAATATTGTTGACAACAGTGGATACTTTCTCAATGGTAAAAACATATTAATTGTTCATTTGTATCATGTATGTTAATCTGTCAAATGATGAAGCATAATCTCTAAAGCTAGCAATCAGGCTAACTATGGCAGGCAAGCAAGGCCTAATGCTACGTCATAACAGTTTAAACTATGGCCATTATTATCAGTATATTTTTTTAATGAATGAAAGCTGGAAATGAAATGCAGGCAAACAAAAGTATGTGAATATGCATGATGAGGTGAAGCTAACTGAACTTGAAAGGATGCCATGCACTGTTTTGTTTTCCACACACAAGCTACAAACACCGGAGTGCATGCTGCTGCCCGAGGTTTTACACGGTGAGTCAATCGCTTTACTTGGCTAACGTTAGTTAGTTACGGGATCTTGTGTGGTATAGTTTTGGAGAATTCCTACATTGTTAAGATTCCTATCCATTACATTTACATTTTACATTTTAGTCATTTAGCATCCGCTCTTATCCAGAGCGACTTACAGTTAGTGAGTGCATACATTATTTTATTTTATTGTGCAACAACGCACCTCCTAAGGAGGCTCCTGCCAGGCACCATGTTTTCAGGTTAGCTTGCTAGCTAACCAATAGACAAGCTAGCAAACGAGCCCTGTAATACAAAGCATTTAAGGATATTGGTTTCATATGTGATGATGGAAGTATGGCTTTGTAGCAACAACAACAAAAAAGCCAAACCATGCTTATTGGCAATATGTTACTATGCCACTTAGTTAGCTAGCTAGCTAACTAGCTTGTTGGATAGCAGCTACAGGCTACATATCTGCCAGCACCTGCAAAGTGGTGCGGAGGTGCACAAAATGGGGCTGCTCAAGCTCTGAGTGCAATGATGCCTGACTACATTTTTATTGCACAGTTAGAGAAGTGAAAACATGAGGTTAAACAACTATTCTGAATTGGATGTTAACCTATGTTCTAATGAAATGTGCTTATTTCTGAAGTGGACATAAATAACTTTTGCTTGTGTGTGAAACATTAAGGTAAAATTCTAAGTGTTATTTTGTCAAATTAAGTTTGTATGAACAGTAAAGGGGCCAACATACTTCAAAATGTAGACTAGTTACCATTTAACCCTATATTAGCAATAGTAACACTCATTTATTGATACTTTCTCTCTTAAGGCCAGACTGAAGGATGTTGGTGCTCATCCAGACTTCATGCTAAGCTTGGTAAGCAAGGTACATTTTTGATTAAATATCTGAGATGCACAAAACAATGCCCTGTTGTGACATCGATTTTTCAAAACAATTGTACAGGGTTGTGACTAGATGGAGTACATCTATGACTGGAAGTAACTTTTCGTAGCAGGTTAGGAGAGCATTTCAGCTAACCCTAACCCTAACCCTTTTCCTAACCTTAATCTAATTCTCCTAACCTGCTATGTTAATTATCCTAACCTGCTGCTTAAGTTCTCCTAACCTGCTATGAAAAGGTTACTTCCAGTCGTAGCTGTATTCCACCTAGTCAAAATCATTGTACAGGGGAGAATCTCAATGTGAGCAGGACAAAGGAGCTGATCGTGGACTACAGGAAAAGGAGGGCCGAACACAACCCCATTCACATCGACGGGGCTGTAGTGGAGCGGGTCGAGAGTTTCAAGTTCCTTGGTGTCCACATCACCAACAAACTACAGAGGGTAGTGTGTACGGCCCAGTACACAAATAATAATATGCCATTTAGCAGACGCTTTTATCCAAAGCGACTTACAGTCATGCATGCATACATTTTAGTGTATGGGTGGTCCCGGGGATCGAACCCACTACCTTGGCATTACAAGCGCCGTGCTCTACCAGCTGAGCTACAGAGGACCACATCACTGGGGCCAAGCTTCCTGCCATCCATGACCTATATACTAGGTGGTGTCAGAGAAGGCCCACAAAATTGTCAAAGACTCCAGCCACCCTAGTCATAGACTGTTCTCTCTGCTACCGCATGGCAAGCGGTACCGGAGCGCCAAGTCTAGGTCCAAAAGGCTCCTTAACAGCTTCTACCCCCAAGCCATAAGACTGCTGAACAATTAATAAAATGCCACCTATTCTATTTGCATTGACAAATTACCTCGACTAACTTGTACCCCCGCACATTGACTCGGTACCGGTACCCCCTGTATATAGCCTCGTTATTGTTATTTCATTGTGTTACTTTTATATATATTTGGTTTGTTTAGTAAATATTTTCTCAACTTTATTTTCTTAAAACTGCATTGTTGTACTAAATAACCAAAGATTTCAAGACTAAAGGCTGGTTTATATTATGTCTATCGATAGTTGTGGCAGTGACATCATGAACATTCCCATCCGACATTAAACTTGTCATTGTCGTTATGAAAAAGTATAAACACAAAAACTACAGGCTGCATGACATCAGCAGCCCGGTGGTCCAAAAAAGCATAACTAGTGTATCATTATTTAAAAGTTAATGGCAAGCCAATTACAGAAAATAGCTTACAGTTGTGAGTGTGACAAAATAAAAGCTGGGCATTCTACTTGATAATTTTTTTACTTGGACACTGTCTCGTTGGCCTAACGTTATATCCTAATTTGACTTTGGTGCAGGTCATGTTCTTCACATTACCGCCTCTGGTAAACACATACTATATCAAATAAAACCTAAGAAAATGCATTTTGATAAAAAAATAAGTTTACGTTCAAATGCCTCTCCTGTGAAGTAGTGAAGCGCGACATACACCTAGTTTCCTGAAACTAGTCACATTTGCCCACTAAAGTCGGTTATGACACTTAACTGCAGTCTGGTCAAGACCCTGATGAGGACTACAATCACGCAGATGAGCTTCCCTGAGACAGTTTCTGACAGTTTGTGCAGAAAGTCTTCAGTTGTGCAAACCTACAGTTTCATCATCTGTCCGGGTGGCTTGTCTCAGACTATCCCGCAGGTGAAGAAGTCAAATGTGGAGGTCCTGGGCTGACGTGGTTACATGTGGTCTGCGATTGTGAGGCCGGTTGGACGTACTGCCAAATTCTCTAAAACGATGTTGGAGGCGGCTTATGGTAGAGAAATTAACATTGAATTATCTGGCAACAGCTCTGGTGGACATTCCTGCAGTCAGCATGCCAATTGCATGCTCCCTCATAACTTGAGACATCTGTGGCATTGTGTTGTTTGACAAAACAGCACATTTTAGAGTGGCCTATGGTGCACCTGTGTAATGATCACGCTGTTTACTTATCTTCTTGATATGCCACACCTGTCGGGTGGATGGATTATCTTGGCAAATGAGAAATGCTCACTAACAGGGATGTAAACAAATTTGTGCACAACATTTGTGTCACGATCGTCTTGAAAATGAGCAGACCAATGCGCAGCGTTGCGAGTGAACATGATGACTTTATTAATTAAAGCAACCACGGAAAAACAACAAAAGACGATAGTGAAGTCCAACAGACAAAATACTGAACCTGGAACAAAAACCCACAAACAAACAGTGAAACACAACAGTATAAATATGGCTCCCAATCAGAGATAACGAGCCGACAGCTGACACTCGTTACCTCCGATTGGGAGTCAATGACCAAACATAGAAACAAACAACCTAGACTAACCAACATAGAAATACACCCAAGTCCCAACAAAACAACATACACTCTAGCTCACAGTACACAAGTCCTAGAGCCAGAGTGTCACAGTACCCCCCTAAAGGTGCGAACTCCGGGCGCACCAGCCCACAGTCTAGGGGAGGGTCTGGGTGGGCGTCTGTCTATGGTGGCGGCTCAGGCACTGGTCGTGGTCCCCACCCCACCATAGTCACTACCCGCTTGTGTAACCTCCTCCACATGACCACCCCCCAACTAAACCCCCACAGGATTAAGGGGCAGCCCTGGACTAATAGGCATCACCGGACTCAGGGGCAGCACCGGACTAAGGGGCAGCACCGGGCTAAGGGGCAGCACCGGGCTAAGGGGCAGCACCGGACTAAGGGGCAGCACCGGGCTAAGGGGGCAGCACCAGACTAAGGGGCAGCACCGGACTAAGGGGCAGCACCGGACTAAGGGGCAGCACCGGGCTAAGGGGCAGCACCGGACTAAGGGGCAGCACCGGGCTAAGGGGCAGCACCGGGCTAAGGAGCAGCACCGGGCTAAGGGGCAGTACCGGACTAAGGGGCAGCTCCGGACTGAATGGCGGATCCTGACTGGCTGGCTCTGGCGGATCCTGGCTGGCTGGCGGATCCGGGCTGGACGGCTCTGGCGGATCCGGGCTGGACGGCTCTGGCGGATCCTGGCTGGACGGCTCTGGCGGATCCTGGCTGAACGGCTCTGGCGGATCCTGGCTGGACGGCTCTGGCGGATCATGGCTGGACGGCTCTGGCGGATCCTGGCTGGACGGCCCTGGCGGATCCTGGCTGGACGGCTCTGGCGGATCCTGGCTGGACGGCTCTGGCGGATCATGGCTGGACGGCTCTGGCGGATCCTGGCTGAACGGCTCTGGCGGATCCTGGCTGGACGGCTCTGGCGGATCCTGGCTGGACGGCTCTGGCGGATCCTGGCTGGACGGCTCTGGCGGATCCTGGCTGGACGGCTCTGGCGGATCCTGGCTGAACGGCTCTGGCGGATCCTGGCTGAACGGCTCTGGCGGATCCTGGCTGGACGGCTCTGGCGGATCCTGGCTGGACGGCCCTGGCGGATCCTGGCTGGACGGCTCTGGCGGATCATGGCTGGACGGCTCTGGCGGATCCTGGCTGGACGGCTCTTGGCTGGCTGACAGATCAGGCTGCTCATGGCTGGCTGACGGATCTGGCTGCTCATGGCTGGCTGACGGATCTGGCTGCTCATGGCTGGCTGACGGATCTGGCTGCTCATGGCTGGCTGACGGATCTGGCTGCTCATGGCTGGCTGACGGATCTGGCTGCTCGCGGCTGGCTGACGGATCTGGCTGCTCATGGCTGGCTGACGGATCTGGCTGCTCATGGCTGGCTGACGGATCTGGCTGCTCATGGCTGGCTGACGGTGCTGGCTGGGCGGCTGGCAGTGGAGGCGGACCCCAGCCTCGGAGAGTGGTCATCACCTCCCGCAGGACGGTTCCCATCTGCAGGAGCTGCTCTTGCTGGACCCGAACCTGGGCTTCCAGTCTTGTACGGGCTGCGTCGGCTCCTGCTGATTCCATCGCTGGTGTATGATTCTGTCTGGCGGAAGGCTCTAACGGCTCCTGTCTGGTGGAAGGCTCTAGCGGCTCCGGTCTGGCGGACGGCTCTGAAGGCTCATGGCAGACGGGCGGCTTTGCAGGCTCAGTACAGACGGGCGGCTTATGCAGCGCTTGGCAGACGGGCAGTTCAGGCGCCATAGGGCAGACGGGCAGTACAGGCGCCCGTTGAGCAGACGGGGCAGTTCAGGCGCCCAAGCCATGTGCCCCCCCCCAAAATTTTTTGGGGGTTGCCTCCCGTCCTTCCGACGATGGCCCTGCTGCTGTCGTTGCTCCTCTCCTGCCAGGTTCTCCCCCTTCATCGCCCTCCGGTACCGGACGGCCTCCTCCTGCGTTATCTGTCCCCAACCGAGGAGGACATCCACCAGCGTTTTCTCCTTCCCCGGCGCTTCCTCCCCAAGAAATGTTTGGGTAGTACTCCCGGGCTTCCAGCCTTGCCTCCGTGCTTCCGCCTCATACCACCTCCTCTCTGCTTTAGCTGCCTCCAGCTCTTCACGAGGGCGGTGATATTCCTCCGGTTGTGCCCAAGGACCCTTTCCAGCCCGTATCTCCTCCCATGTCCACGAATCCTTTGGAGGCGTCCATAAATCCTGTGTAGGTAGGTCCTGTTGCCGTTTGTTACGCTGCTTGGTCCTCTTGTGGTGGGTTTTTCTGTCACGATCGTCTTGAAAATGAGCAGACCAATGCGCAGCGTTGCGAGTGAACATGATGACTTTATTAATTAAAGCAACCACGGAAAAACAACAAAAGACGATAGTGAAGTCCAACAGACAAAATACTGAACCTGGAACAAAAACCCACAAACAAACAGTGAAACACAACAGTATAAATATGGCTCCCAATCAGAGATAACGAGCCGACAGCTGACACTCGTTACCTCCGATTGGGAGTCAATGACCAAACATAGAAACAAACAACCTAGACTAACCAACATAGAAATACACCCAAGTCCCAACAAAACAACATACACTCTAGCTCACATACACAAGTCCTAGAGCCAGAGTGTCACAATTTGGGAGAAATAAGCTTACAGAAATGTATGGAACATTTCAGAAATATTTTATTTCAGCTCATGAAACATGGGACGAACACTTTACATGTTGCGTTTATATTTTTGTTCAGTATATTCATTATATCGAATTCAATTGTGATACTGTGTTACCGAACTGTGTTACCGAACTGTGTTACCGAATGCTAGGGTATATGCTGCCCCATAAATTAGTTCGGACATCTCTACTTTTATAAGTGGCTATAGGGAGGAGAGCCTAGGGAAGAATCTCAATTGCGGTTTCTTGTCTCCTTGCGTTAATCGTCTTTTTCTCAAAACCCATTGGATGAGAAGGTCAGAGGTGCGGGACCTCTCACCATCTCATCCAATGGGTTTTGAGAAGGAGTTGAGGAGAGAGGACACAATGAATCAAGGAAATACAATTGAGATTCCTCCAAGAAGATGATTTGGGATTCAGAGGAGGATATACCTTATTTATTTGTCTTTGTAATAACCTGTTCTTTGTCAATAGCAGAATCTCAATTGCATTTCCTTGAGTTCTTGTGTCATCTCTCCTTGCCTCCTTCTCAAACCCATTAGAGGACGCGAAGAATCAAGGATATGTAATTGAGATTCTCCCAATGAATATTGTCTGTGTTCGTACTGCACAGATTCTATGCAGGCTGTGTAGATCAATAGGAGAAGCATGTCACCATGATCTTTTATTCTACACAGACCAATCACTGCCAAGTTAATTTGGGGGCTTACATATGGGGCAATGTATCAGTGGAGGTCAGGGTTGGGGTCAATTCCATTGAAATTCAGGAAGTAAACTGAATGTCCAATTCCATTTGTATTTTTTTTCTCAAAGGAGCCAATGAGTAAAATGTACTTTATTGACTGAATTGAAAAGCAACTGACCCCAACCCAGGTGGCGTTGCTACAGCAAACTGTACCCTCTTTAAATGTGAACCTTTGTGCTGTGTGTTCTCTTTAAATGTGAACCTTTGCCCTCTATGCTTGTTCAGGAAACCCTGTTTACATCTTATTTGATATTTTCTTATTGTTACATACTGAAACAATACATTGATATTATTCATGCTTAGAAGCATAGAAGCATGTCGTAGAGGTCATTTCTGAAAAATATACAAATTGAATATTGTTTCCTAATAAACCGTTTTATTTAAGACCATATTTCTCCATTATGCATGTGTTTATGTATTTTTGCCACAACTCAATTTTACCCCCTTTTTCTCCCCAAATTCAATATTGTCTCATCGCTGCAACTCCCCAATGGGCTTGGGAGGTGAAGGTCGAGTCATGCGTCCTCCAAAACATGATCCACCAAACCACGCTTCTTAACACCCGCACCAATGTGTCGAAGGAAACACTGTTCACTTGACGACCGAGGTCAGCCTGCACTAGAGGGCAATTAGCCAAGTAAAGCCCCCTGGCCAAACCCTCCCCTAACCCAGATGACGCTGGGCCAATTGTGCACCGCCCTATGGGACTCCCGATCACAGCCGGTTGTGATACAGCAAGTATCAAACCCGAGTCTGTAGTGATGCCTCTAGCACTGCGACGCAGTGCCGTAGACCGCTGCGCCACTCGGGAGGCCCCGCAACTTAATTGGTTTAAAGCGTGTTGAGTTGTTGCAACTTAATAGGATTAGTGCTTTCGGTTTAAGTAAGCTTAACTCATTTGTGTGCAAGTCAACTTCACTCAAAAGGGTTATGTTAAAATGACATTGTATATTTAAGTAAAGTAGACAAGATAATTTAAGTACACTTCACTCAATTATTCAAGTTAAGTTAACAACATTATTTAAGTTTGCTTCACTCAATAGTATAATGTTACATTTACGTTGCTTATTCAAGTACAGTTAACAAGAACACTTGCTGTGCTTACTCAAACATTGTCAGTGCAGCATACTCAAATGATTCATTTTCAGACTCAAATGGTTCAATGCATTCGGTTCCTCAAACCATTTGAGTAAACTTAACTTATCAGGTTTTACAGTGTGGTGGCAGGATGAACATCCCTGTTGTCATGCTGTCAAGGCTGTGGTCACTGGGGGAAGCTCTGAGTGGCACGGGCCTGGGCCCCAGCGTGAGCCCCGGGACAGGACCAGGACCGGTGGAGCCAGCAGGGCGATCCCTCCATCCCTCCCTCCTTAAGCCCCCCTTCCTTCCACACAGTCTGCCTTTCACCTCCGCCTGTTTGCACAAAGAGTAACTTATCCCACCTTCTATATCCCTCCCTCTCCCCCCACCCAATATGAATCTAAGCCAGCCCCGACCACAGCTTAATAAAAACCTGATTCTCTGAAACCAGTGCCAGGATCAGGTTGGATCAGGCCTGAGGTAGCAGGCTGTGGGTTGGGTTGCGTTGGGTTGGGCTGGGTTGGGGGCGGAGGAGAGTGCCCACCATCCAGCCTGGTATTTATTTAGATTAGGCCTTAGTTAGCTAGGTGAGGTGGAGCAGTACATACTATCTCCCTAACTCTCTGTCTCTTTCTCTCCTGCAACATCTTCCATTCCTCACTGTTTGGGATAAGCGATAGTCCTGACTCCTGACAAACATCCACCACCCTTCTTCACAAAACAAATCAAACTAGGAAACCCCACAACTGTATCCTCAGCAGAGCAGCCTCAGAGTATTGGAGTTGACAAACGTCATTAAAATTCATCCTCTCATAACAGGCCTTTCAGCAGCCCCATCAAAACAAGGTTATGCTAACGAGGAGAAGCTAGTCCGTGGGGAACGCCACAGTTAGGATTGGGTTACTCTTCGGGGGGCACCGTTGGCTAGAGCTCATGCTAATGCCCGGAGGAGTCTCCATCAGGACCCTGGGACTTCCAGAGGCTTTTCATCACTTATTAGCTTTAACCCAGCCTCGGTGACAAAGGGAAAGTTTGGACAAACCGCCAAAACATGTTGTCACACCGTGGAGTTCTCAACGTCTCTCAGCCCCAGATAAGCTAATGTTTAGAAAGCTTTAGCTGAGGGACATCTAACCATTTGAAAGAAGACATTGACATGACTGGTTAGTCAGTGCTTAGTTTGTAACTCAAAGAGGTTAACAATCTGTCAGTAGTCTAATGGTGAAATACGTAAGCCTCAGACATTATCCTGCCTGCTGTGCTTGCAATGTCATGCCAAATAGCAAGTATTATAATACTCATGACCTCCTACTGAAGTAAAGTAGTACAGATAAATGCTACTGTAGTGTAGCACTGCTGAGGTTATTTTTCACGGTGTGTCTCTGGACCAGCTGGCAGTATGATTTAGGCCCTAGTTCTGGCCTTGGCATGTTCGAGCTCAGCCACAACTCAGAGCCAGGGAGGGAGAGGGAGTTGTTCGGCGTAAATCTCAGTCTGCCATGATAATGTGACAGAGAGATTTATTTCGTCCCTGCCCTCTCCCTCTCTGGACTGAACTGGCTCTAGTCTCAGTTACAATTTCTGAGACACAAAACAATCTCTGTAGCAACAGCGAATTCTGCTGGGGGTCGAGATTGGGCTCGTTGTGTTTTGTTAAAAGCTATCGAATGAGACGGAGAAGTCTTTTGGTTCAATTTGTTCGTCACAATTTTCAAACCAATCTTCCAATATGAGTATTGCAGTTTGGGCTGTGCAAACTAGCTTTCAACTGTGAGTCTCTGGCTAGTGTCCAGCTGTCAATGTTTACAGGACGTTTCCTCCTCCACGCACTCCCGGCGCTAGTGATCAAGAGGAGTCAAACAAAACACACACACAACACACACACACACACATCCATCCAAGAGGGAAGGTGATTAATAAAACACTAAAATAAACATTATCCCTTTTAAACAACTGCAGTCTTGACTACGTTCCAATGTGATTTCCTAACAATCACTGTGTTGTCTAATGTCCAATATTCTGGTGTTCTATTGGTTCCATTCCCATGCCATTCTCAATATTGGGCCTCATTGGAACTCATTATTAAATGTTAAATGTTAATTCTCCACTCTGTGGGTTGGAGCTGCTAGACTGTACTGGACAAGCTCCCATTGTATTCTATGGATGGCAAAGCTAGTCTTCCCTAGTGTTGCTGATGGGATGACCCACAGTAGACAGGCCGTTTTCACATTGTAAACCCTGTTACTACACTCTCCTGTGGATGGGCAGCAGACAGCATGGAAACTTTGTGCTGACATACCTGTAACAGGAACATGCCCCATCAGCCTACAGAATCTGCGTGTGTCCACTTGCTGGCGGATAAGCAGCCAGCAGGATTGGGTTACTGTGTGACTGAGGCATGGCTCCTCCAGAAATGAGTGTACTGGCAATGGGATTCACACTTCAGGAGATGACTATGACTGTGTGCGAGTGTGAGTGTGAGTGTGTGAATGAGAGAGAGAGAGAGAGAGGTACATCATTTACATAGCTACAAATCCAAAACAAATATTACACGTGTATCAATAATAGATATATCACAGCCATAGAAGAAACAACAAACGACCCATGTCAACTAAAAAACAATTTATTCCTCTACATTACCAGTAAGGGGATGAACAAGGAAACCCCTGGTTGGAACACACACACGGGCACAGGATTCTGGCCATTTAGAGCTCTTTTCCAAAGCAAAGGTCCCGGGGAAGTGGAGAGGGGGGAGAGGGGGTTGCAGGGTCTGTGTATTTGTTCAGACCTTTGCTTTTGTGATGTCATCTTTTGACTATGAACGTTTATCTATTTTTTTATAATGTCAGACTAGTCCACCCATGGAGGGTCATTAGCCACCATGCTAAGGGAAGGAGAAGGTAATCATTTGTGGCCTAAAACATGCCTAAATTATCTGTTCAGAACAGTTTGTGGCTGTGTTAAAGAGTTCTTGTTACCCACATCATTTTATGAAGGACCAATTTCATGTATGTCCCTCCCAGTATTTATTTTCCCCTTCATTGTAATCCATTTACTCTTCACAACAGGAAAAGGAAATAAATACTTGTATTTCTGTCATTAACATACAGCCTGATGGTTGTGTATTTGTATTCATATGGATTAGTGGTCTATGGTTGTTTTGGCCTAAAAGATGCATCTGCTGACTTGACTAATGAGCCACAGCTATTGATGACAACCAGTCAGCAACATAAACACATGTCATTGGTTGGCTCCTTTCTTTATTTAATATGGTCTTTTTTATTTTTTATTTTTTTATAACATACCTACAGGATATATAGCAATATTTTCTGATGTTCTAAAATCAGAACCGATGAGTTGGAGTGCTGATTTCTGTGGAATTTAAATAAACCTGTGGTTTAGAAAAATGTCGAAGCTGGCCTCTTCTAGTCCCGATACCTCCCAAGATGAACGTAAACCAACATCCCATCTCCAACTCCGGCGAGGCCAGGTTGGCAGGGGCCGAGGTGGACAAACTGTGGGCTGAGAGGGCTGACTGTGGGTGAGTGGAGCTACCGTGAAGTGGCCTAGCCTAGGGCTGCTTGATGTGCTATGAAAGGGATATTAGAGCAGTAGAGAAGGGTGGAAGGGGGGCTAATGCTTGGTGTATACACCCCACTGCGAGTAACACTGGCTGCCTTTGAACTCCTGGCTTTATTTTTACGTCACGGTCTGACCACTAAGAAAACAATAATGCCACAGCGCGTTTCCTAAACTAACCAAACATACAAGCTAACCACTGTGGGCCTCTTGTCCGCCCAATCTCTCTCTCTCTCTCTCTCTCTCTCTCTCTCTCTCTCTCTCTCTCTCTCTCTCTCTCTCTCTCTCTCTCTCTCTCTCTCTCTCTCTCTCTCTCTCTCTCTCTCTCTCTCTCTCTCTCTCTCTCTCTCTCTCTCTCTCTCTCTCTCTCTCTCTCTCTCTCTCTCTCTCTCTCTCTCTCTCTCTCTCTCCTGCCCTTCTTCTTGCAATATGTACTCTTACCTGTATTCTCTTGATTATAATCGCATCTTCTCTGCTTCTCACCCTATTTAGGTCAGCATCCATCTTATACCCATGTATGATGGTTGTCTTTGAATTGGCCTAGTTATAATTTTTAATTTTAAACCTTTGACGGGCTGACTTTCACAACATCTTCATCACCTCTTGTGGTTGACAGTTCCTGTGTGTCAGTACGTGATACATGATGAACGCTGCATACTGCTTTTCTGGAACAGATGACACCATGTTTCCACACAAACACCAGGTGACCATGTCCGTAAACCTACAGCGCTGACCTCCTGTGTTGCCATGGTGCATTGCACCCGCTCAACCAGGTCTGATGCCCACCCTGACCACTGAACCCCATTGCCGCAGTGACTACTATAAAAGGCAGCGTGCGTGTCATCCTGTGGCTTTGTGTTTTTAAAGACACAGACAGAAGCCTTCATGGGGTTAGGCCACACACAGCTCTGGCCAAGCAGATCAGAGATAAACATGCTGAGGTTCTTGTCTCTCCCCCCGTGCTAAGTACGTACGCTCAGAGTACAGACACGTAGAAGAAACACAATGAAGATCCGGGGGAGTGTCCTTACACGAGATGGACCTCATTTTATTGTGATAGAAAACAACAGCAGTATTTGTGAATGTGCTGAAAGTACAATGTGAATGTGGGTTACACTGAACAAAAATCTAAATGCAACATGTAAAGTGTTGGTCCCATGTTTCATGAGCTGAAATAAAAGATCCCAGAAATTGGCCATACGCATAAAAAGCTTATTTCTCTCAAATCTTGTGCACAAATTTGTTAACATCCCTGTTAGTGAGTATTTCTCCTTTGCCAAGATCATCCATCCACCTGACAGGTGTGGCATATCAAGAAGCTGATTAAACAGCATGATCATTACACAGATGCACCTTGTGCTGGGGACAATAAAAGGCCACTCTAAAATGTGCAGTTTTGTGACACAACACAATGTCACAGGTGTATCATCTGAGGGAGCGTGCAACTGGAATGCTGACTGCAGTAATGTCCTCCAGAGCTGTTGCCAGATAATTTAATGTTAATTTCTCTACCATAAGTCACCTTCAACGTCATTTTAGAGAATTTGGCAGTACGTCCAACTGGCCTCACAACCACAGACCACGTGTAACCACATCCGGCTTCTTCACCTGCGGGATCGTCTGAGACCAGCCACCCGGACAGCTGATGAAACTGTGGGTTTGCACAACTGAATAATTTCTGCACAAACTGTCAGAAACCGTTGTCCTCACCAGGGTCTTCTTGACTTTGACTGCAGTTTGGCGTCGTAACTGACTTTAGTGGGCAAATGCTCACCTTCAATGGCCACTGGCACGCTGGAGAAGTGTGCTCTTCACGGATGAATCCCGGTTTCAACTGTACTGGGCAGATGGCAGACAGCGTGTATGGCGTCGCGTGGGCGAGCGGTTTGCTGATGTTTTGTGAACATAGTTCCCCATGGTGGAATTATGAAAAATGTATGCACTCACTAACTGTAAGTCACTCTGGATAAGAGCGTCTGCTAAATGACTAAAATGTAAATGTAAAATGTGGCGGTGGGGTTATGGTATGGGCAGGCATAAGGTATGGAAAACAAACACAATTGCATTTTATCGATGGCAATTTGAATGCACAGAGATACCGTGACGAGATGCTGAGGCCCATTGTCGTGCCATTCATCTGCCGCCATCACCTCATGTTTCAGCATGATAATACACGGCCCCATGTAGCATGGACCTGTACACAATTCCTGAAAGCTGAAAATGTCCCAGTTCTTCCATGGCCAGCATACTCACCAAACATGTCACCCATTGAGCATGTTTGGGATGCTCTGGATCGACATGTACGACAGCGTGTTTCAGTTCCTGCCAATATCCAGCAACTTCGAACAGCCATTGAAGAGGAGTGGGGCAACATTGCACGGGCCACAATCAACAGCCTGATCAACTCTATGCGAAGGACATGTGTCTTGCTACACGCAAATGGTGATCATTCCAGATACTGACTGGTTTTCTGATCCAAGCCGCTAAATGTTTTTACGGTATCTGTGACCAATAGATGCATATCTGTATTCCCAGTCATGTGGAATCCATAGATTAGGGCATAATGAATTCATTTCAATTGACTGGTTTCCTTATGTGAACTGTAACAAATCTTTGAAATTGTTGCATGTTGCGTCACAGAACAGCGCAAACTGGCTCTAACCAGAAGAGGAGTGGGAGGCCCCCGTGCACAACTGAGCAAGAGGACAAATACATTAGCCATTGAAGAGGAGTGGGCCATATCTTAATCTTTTCTTTTTATTGGCCAGTCTGAGATATGGCTTTTTCTTTGCAACTCTGCCTAGAAGGTCAGCGTCCCGGAGTCGCCTCTTCACTGCTGACGTTTAGACTGGTGTTTTGTGGGTACTATTTAATGAAGCTGCCAGTTGAGGACCTGTGAGGCGTCTGTTTCTCAAACTAGACACTCTAATGTATTTGTCCTCTTGCTCAGTTGTGCACCGGGGCCTCCCACTCCTCTTTCTTTTCTGGTTAGAGCCAGTTTGCACTGTTCTGTGAAGGGAGTAGTACACAGCATTGTACGAGATTTCTTCATTTCTCAGAACAAGAATAGACTGACGAGTTTCAGAAGAAGGTTATTTGTTTCTGGCCATTTTGAGCCTGTAATCGAACCCACAATTGCTGATGCTCCAGATACTCAACTAGTCTCAAGAAGGACAGTTTTATTGCTTCTTTAATCAGCACAACAGTTTTCAGCTGTGCTAACATAATGATCAATTAGCCTTTTAAAGTGATAAACTTGGATTAGCAAACACAGCGTGCCATTGGAACACAGGACTGATGGTTGCTGATAATGGGCCTCTGTACGCCTATGTAGATATTCCATAAAAAATCGCCCGTTTCCAGCTACAATAGCCATTTACAACATTAACAATGTCTACACTGTATTTCTGATCAATTTGATGTTATTTTAATGGACAAAAAAAGGCTTTTCTTTCGAAAACAAGGACATTTCTAAGTGACCCCAAACTTTTGAACGGTAGTGTATATGTATTAATTATGAAATTATGAAAAATATGAATAACATTCCACCCAATAAGGCCACAAGTGGGTGATTTGGTCATTTGATTGCAGAAAATGGGTAGCTACCAAAGGCTTCCAAACTGGCAGTGACTACAGTGCAAAACAGACCAAAAGGACATTGCAAAATGCTCAACCATTTAAGGTTTAAGACTTGCTGCCACTCCAATCTGTCCCCTATATAAATTGATGGGGCACTATAACCACATAGGAGTTAAATTGGCACAGCATTCTCACTCACGGATGCAAAAATATAACCTCTTAGAAGGCACGCCAGAAACAACAATAAGATGCACCCACTAGTTGTCTAAAGGTTTTTGCCACGCCTAAGATACAGTACGGTACTGTATTCTGTGGAGTGGAATTACAGTACCATTCAAAATACAGCAATTCTTTCCCCGCCTACAAAATTTACCAACAATGCACCATCATTTACAATATGCTGCAGTAAAATGTTTCAGAGTATTTTACCATTGATAATACCTCAAATTACCATATAATTTACAGTTTTCCGTTACAATGTATTGTAATATTATGATATCAACATCAGCACCCCAGCAAAAACAGATGAACAATTTATAGTCGGACTGTTCTTCCTCACAGGCCAGACAATGTTGATATTGGACTTTGTTTTTGCCATTCAGTCATAAAATGACCAGTGCACATGTTTTAATGTTCCGGACAGTCCAGTGCTAGCTACGCACTGTGCAGGAGGTTCTATCATTGTTTGATGTCCGTACCCAATGGGATCACGCTGTGACACACTGGTCTTTTCTCTAATTGGCTGTGTCCTCTAACCCCGCCAGGGTTGTCGGTCGGAACACACATGACTTCCAAGGCCCATGGAGGCCATGACAGCCGCGGTAGGCCCCTGTATCCATGACGACCCCCATCTCCACGACGTCCCCGACAGGTCAGCGCAGCGGGTCTACGTTCTGCTTCATTGGACTGTGTTCCTAACCAGAACTGAAAAACAACGTTATGCAGCGTTCTCATAGATCAGTCAGGGTCTAGCGTCTCGGATGGACACGACTGATTAGGATAGCCACAGAGGTGCAGTAGGAGCTGTCAGTAAAGATCCTCAACCTAAATGTAGGTTCCATCTAGACAGTTTGAAAGTGTGGCACTTGGTTGGCCTCTTCATTATCTAATTTACACTGCTGTGGAGTGGCCCCTGGGTGTGCTATTAATTCAAATACAGGGCTGTTTTCACAGTAGGGCTAAAGCTAACAGTCTGGGACCCAGAGACAGTATCAACACACTCACTCTCTCTCTGGTCTGGGTGAGCCTCAGCCTACAGTAGAGACACACACTGCTAGTGAAGCTGGAATGGTCACACACTCGCAGCTCCTATCACCCAAGTAAGACTCAAAACTCAAACCCTTGTCCCCCTAAAATATTATGAAAAATAACTGTTCTTGGTCTTCATATCGTATTTCTGCTCAACAGCATGTCATGATGTTGTTTTTGATAACATGACGGAATACATGCTGTATTTAATCATTTATTGAAAGACTGATCCCGGCACATCACAAATGTATAGAGCAGACCTGTTTTTGTTCCTCTAACACCTTGATTATTTATACTCATAAATTACTCTGTTCTGTTAGACGGGCAAGGGTTAACGGGGGTTTTCAACTAGGGAGGGTACATTCATTTATGACCCTTTAGTGCAGTGTTATGACTATTGTCTATGAAACAATCACTTTAGCTTAGGATGAAAGAGTAGAGGAGGAAGAGGGGAGAGATAGATTTATCCACCAGATTGCTCTGCAGTGATGGTATGATGGGAATCCCAAACCTGGCTCTTTTAAGTCTGACTCATTCAGACTTTCTCAAAACAGTCAGTTGGGTAGAGTTCTGTTCTTTATAAAAAAAAAATCAAATGTGTGTGTGTGTGTGTGTTCACCAGAGAGTTAATCAAGTAAAGTTTATGTGCCTAGGCAAGGCATGAAGCGTCTGTGAATTGCTTCCCCTATGTTCCTCTCCCAGCACTTCCATATGCTGAAACACACACACACACACACACACACACACACACACACACACACACACACACACACACACACACACACACAGTCATATAGGCCGCAATGGTGCGAACAATACAGCCGTCAATGCAGTGATTCTGAGTGCAAGTGGATATATGTGTACCCTTGACCTCCAAATTTCATCGTCCTCCTTTTTATTACATCTTATCCCACTGACAATCCTGCTTCCTCTCTGTTTGCTGTCCTAGGCTGAGCCGGGGCTCAGACAACAACATTAACAGGGCTTTGATAAGCTGAGCAAGTGGCCTCCACTGAATGCCCCCTCCTCTCCTGACCTCTGACCTTTTCTGGTGGGTTCCGATTGTGGGTGTGTGGGGGGGGGGTTTGAGAAAGTCCAGCTGACCCTTTCCAGGGAGAGGCTGTCTGTAAACACTTAGAGTGGATTAGGCTGGAGGAGGGGAGGGAGGGCGAGTAAGGAGGACCATTTGCTTATGTGACGTCTCATCGGCCAGCTGACTTTGGCCAGGCCCGGGTTGTGATCTTGATCGCTCCAGGTTTGACGGGGTCACACCTGTGCCTACAGAAATAACTCTCTGACCAGACCAGAGCTCTTTACTGCTTATGTTGATGGGTGGGTTGAACGTCAGCATATGTCTGGACTCATCTGGGTAAAGCTGATTTAGGCATTCATCCACCATTTTGGAAGCAACATTGGTTGCTATCCTTAATCCTTAATGGTTGCTGCACAAAGATACTGGTATGAATATCAAGGCTTAGATTTTCCTAGACGTTTTTGAGAATGACGTCTTGAATCTCTTCTGATCTGAAGACTGTGTCAATAACAAAACAGTTTTTCTGACCTTTTTCTCTTTTTCCTGTTTTGAGGGATTTCCATGGTTACGTGTCAAAACCGGGAGGTGTGTGAGAACAGAAGAGAGAGAGAGCAAGAGAGAGAGAGAGAGAGAGAGAAAGAGAGAGAGAGAGAGCTCCCCCGGGGTTTGGTTTGGAGGCTTCCAGAAGCCAGTGAGAGTTGGTCGGAGAGAATGATTTCTTCTCTTTAGAACAACACACTTAAGACCACAACCGCAAGAGGTTCTTGGATGTCTGGGCTCAATATGGAGAATGTGAGTATGTATTTCATATTGAGCATCTGTAAGTGGGTCAGGAGTTAGGAGAAGACCAGAGTGCACTTGTGAATACTGTGAGTGAGACAGGAGTGAAGAGAGAGAGAGAGAGAAAGAACAAGAGTGAGAGAGAGAGAGAGAGTGGGATAGGGGTGGAGGAACGACCCCCTGTCATCATTCATGGACCTATGACCTTTGATGTCCATTAACCTTCTCTCCCCACCCCTGGTTCAAGTCACATTTACAACACATTTTCTCTGATACGGCAGCCCCTCTTCATCAAATGGTGTCAGTGTTTCACCTCTCGGCTGTAGCAACATACATTAGGCTATATATGGGAGGCCTATAGCCTAATCATCAGTCATCAGCGCCATGACCTAGTCATCCAGACACATGGAAATCCACAGATTTATTTCCTATCGCTATATTTTTCTTCCCTCTTTGTCAACTAATAATGCTGGTGGGTGGACCAATTTGGTAAAATTCAATTATCTATCACTATTATCATTTTAGAATGACTACCCAGACTACTCCACTACATCCATGGCCATTGCTCTCCATTCCATTCATCATTTCCTGCCTGTGTCATGTTATGAGCTGGTTTCCTGGGGTTTGGACGCTGGTTAGTGGGCCTCTGGAGTGGAGTCTTGGTCTCTCTCAGGGCCGTCTGTGTCCTGGCTGGGCATGGTGGGTATTGGGGGAGAGAGAGCACATCCAGGCCATTAGCAGGGTTCCTGTACAGCACCCTGGGTAGAGCAGCCATAGCCAACAGCCTCCTGAATGGCCCACTCTCACAACCGCCAACTGGACCACAGCCGCATCCAAAAATGACAAGAACCACGGCCCCAAAACAGGACCAACAACCAATTTAACCTTCCAACCTCAGGTAGTAACAGCTCTTCAGGTTTGGCCGGCTACGCCTGGAACCCGCTGGAACCTAAACATAATATTTTTTGTCTCCTCTCAGACGCGGTTTTCTGATCTGCTGTTATGGAGGTTGGTGTTCTGGAAGTATTATTTTTAAAGAAAGCATGCAACCTGAGTTATGGCGTCCGTGGGATCAAAACAAAACGTTAGGTGACTCTGTATCGTTAGCTTTACATGGGAAAACAAAACCCAAAGAAAACACAACCAACCGTACCTGCCCCTTTGATACACAGCTTTAATTGGCATTACGAATCACAAATGAATGCTAATGCGCTGCATTTACAAGTATGGTATTTTTAATAGCAGGTTGCCTTCCTCTCTCATCCATCAACCTCTCTTTCCTGAGCCATGTAAAAAGTATGCATATAAAAATGGGGTTTTCAGGCCATTGCCAGAGTAAATTGGAAGGGATATGGTTAAAATATTTCCTTCTTAGAAAGAGAGGAGTCCTGGTCCTTATTAGTTATGGAACGGCACACCTCCAACCAGGCAGGGATGTTCTTAGGCCTCTTTGTGGGCCAGCCGAACATTCACAAAACCGCAAGTTATCATTGGAGCAGGGGAGAGACCCCTACACACATGCACACCATCACCACCACCCACCACCCATACACCCGCCCCACCTTGCCACCCCCTCCCACAGCACACACCTTACCTCTATTGTCCTAACTTCCTTCCATCTGTCTTTCCCCTGCCAGTCTACACACCTTTCTCTTAATTTACTCTTCCCTTCCCCACCCATCTGCCACTACCCCATCCATAACTCCATCTCTGTGAGCAGTCAGAATATGGCATCTGCCCACATAAACATTGGCAAGAGCTGGGTTGGGTATGTGTGCTTTATGTAGACTTTTCTCAGACAACAGCAGGTGCCCACACATACTAATAAGCTCCTCCATAACCCTTCTACTGACCAGGGTTGGGGTCAATTCCATTTCAATTCCAGTAAAATTCCCTAACAAATGATCCTAATTGAAAAGCATTGAAGATAATTAGAATTGGATTTTCTGTCCTTCCTGAATAGACTGGAATTGAATTGGAACTGACCCCAACCCTGCTATTGACTTTGACTCCATTCTAACTTGTTCTATACACCAATATAAACATTATCTCCACACTACCTACCACATACACTACATCTAGATCCACAACCATCCCCCCTTCTCTTTCTACTCTAGTGTTCTTTGTTTCTCCTCTAGCACCCTCTGCTCTCGCCAACTTCTCGCCAACTTCTCCCTAGCACCCTCTCCTCCCTCCATAGTGCAGTCTAAATTGTTCTCCACTCCAATGTTCAAGCTACTTCTTACCCCCCCTCTTTCTTCTATCCCCCTCTCCCCTCAGCTACTTCTCTTTGGCACCTTCTGTTCCCTCCATACCCCACTCACTCGTGTCTCCCCCTTGTACTTGCCTCGCTCCACTCGATACAATATTTTCACGGTAAATGGAGTGAACTAAAGAAAATACTTCTAAACATCTTCTCAGTGTATTTTCCTTTCTGTCCAGAAGTCACGCTTCCGTCCATATACACTGCACTGTGAAAATATTATTATATAGTTATTTTTAGTTACCTTTTCCTGGTTTGTTTTTGCAATGTTTAGTGCACCTTGTTCCATAGAATAACTCTGATTTCTTATATGTAATATTAAAAAGCTAACCTGAATTAAATGTTATTTTCTGAGATTAATGAGGCTTTCTACATGGAGCATGCCATGCATTAAGTACAACACAATATCTACATCCTTGACCGCACAAATGGTCAAACTACCAAGGTAAAATATGCAATCACTTAGTCAGTTACAATATACAACATTGACATTATATAAAGTTTAGTTTAGATGAATGATGAACTTCAGATGTTATAAACAGATTTATATACAATATTGAATATTATTAATATGGGTAAATATTGTGTCAGGCATTTAGTAAGTTTATGAACTCATTAAAAGAACATTGGACTTGATCAATGTAATATTATACTTTGATGATTTGACATCCCATGTGTTACTTAAACACATTAGATTAATTATAATTTAATAGGAAAATAACATTCCACAATCATACAGTTCACATTCACACCAAAGTCGTATGAGTCAGGAGCAAATGTGTCATTTAAAACTAATTTAATGCAATAAAGTAGACTATATTAAAAGTAGACATTTTCACCACTGAAGCATACTTTCTCTGCAATTATGCTCATATACTCATCCAGTAAAACTCGACAGTATCTTGATTGAACAGAGAACCTTTCTATAACAGGTAGCAAAGTGACAGATTCAGTAAACATCAAGTTCTACTGAGTCACCACTGAGTACACAGCTCCCGGCTATTTACTGAAGATTTGGCACTTTCTGGCATTAAGTACTTATGATTAATAATAATACTTTTACCATCGTCAGCAACACAGGATGTTAATAGAGGCTTTTTTAAAGGTCAAAATGACTGACTTCAACATTGCTAAAAAATTGTTTTTAAATGTATATGTTTTTTGGCTTATTGGGTAAAAACTGGATCTCAAGTTATCCCTACATAGATTTTCACCACCTTCTCATGGAGTCTGTACAATTTCAATAAACGTCAGAAAACTCCACGTTAGAAAATTAAAACCATTCCAATAATATTTCCATAATATTACAGAGGCCAACCAAAATTCACACAGGAGTCATCAGAAACACCTTTTTAAAATGTATGTGTGGATGATGTATTGCATAATCAGCACAAGAGAGATGTGGGCATTTAAAAAGTTAATCATTCATGTTTTCTCAAATCAGGTTTGCCTTCACAGTGTGCTCTCCCTCAACGATATCAACTGGGAGGTGACTGGCATAAACTGCAACAGGTTTGCTATGGGATACTGTTTCATGGGTGTGTGTGTGTGTGTGTGTGTGTGTGTGTATTATTATTATAATTTTTTTTTTTTCGTATCTTTTATATATATTGTGATGTCACGAGAGGCTACACAGCTTTCAGCGGGATTGCTCAAGTAGTGCAAGGAGACCAGGTTCAACCAAAACAAGGATTTTATTAAAGGTCTTGGGAAACTAACGAAAGTATAACACAATTCTGTTCTCTGGTGGCTCTTTAAGGTTTAACAGTTCAGGGATGTCTCTTCCACATCCAAAATCATAACTCTCCCTCGCTCAAATAACTTTTCCCCAGTCTTACTGTATTCCACGTTGCAGCTAGTGGCCAACCCAGCAAAACGTCCTTCCAAATGTCCCACACGTATTTCCACAGGTGCATATATCCAAAGGTGAGTATTTCCCAAAGGTAAGTATCTCCAAATCCTTATATTCCTCATGGAAGTGGACGTGCAGCACTCTTGTCCTCCAGAGAGCCCAGGTTGGAGACCGTGTTTCTTCACCCCCCACACACTCCCTCAGTGTGTCTCTTCCCTTCCAAAACCTTCAGCTCATCAGCTCCTGATTTGTTTCAGCTGCGTGGGAAGATTGGCCATAGAGGGGTGGAGTTCCCGACCATACCAGCAGATGGAGCCATAGCTGTCTGGGTTTGCAGCCACCTCAGGGGGATGTAACGTCCCTCCAGGACACAGCCTCTCGTGACATCACACATCCCCCTCCTCGGGACCGACGTCCTCGTCGGGGTAAAGGCAGCGAAGAAGGCATCACGCCGGGAGAGGGCGTCCGCATTGCCGTGGTGCTTGCCAGCCCTCGGCTGTTTCCACTCCATCCGGTGAGTTGGTGCTGTGTTGTACAGTGCCGGTCTCTGGGGTCTCTCCTTGAGTTTCTTACTGAACGCATCAGCCTTGTTTTTAGCAGAGTTTAGCTTCTGTTGAGCAGCTTTCAGTCCCTTCTCTCTCTCTGCCTCCGCATTCTTCATCTTGTTCTCCAACACCTTGTACTTCTCCTCTGCCTTCTTCTGGACCTCCTTACTACTGCGCAGGGTCTCCTCACACTCCTCGATGGTCCTGCGCAGCATCTCCAGCTCCTCCTGTTGCTTATGGAAGGAGCTCTGTTGGAGTTTAGCCTGGAGGATATCTAACTCTTCTGTCTTCATGTCTAACTGTTGCTTTAACAAACGATACCTCTCAGCGGTCCCCTTCAGACCAGACAGTTCTTTGTCCAGATTCTGTAGCTCCGTCTCTGTGTCGGTCTGGGCACCTGCCATCCCTATCAGAGCCCGGGCGGGAGTGAGTAACTCGGAGGATTGCATCGGAGCCTTCCCAGGATGAGTCTTGCCTCTCCGTTTCCGAGGTACTCGGGTTATCCTCTCCTGAGACTCTCTCCAGAGTGGGTAAAAGGCTGGGCAGTCTCGTCCCAATTAGGACAGGGACGGGGAGGGAATCAACCACCCCCGCCGTCGTGTGTATGGTTCCCCGTGTGCTGGTCATTGTAAGTTCAGTAATGGGGTATTCTCTGGTGTCCCCATGGACACAGGAAACTGGGAGGACTTTCCCCGGGGTCAGACACGTTGGGCCCACCAAATCCTTACGCACCAGGGTGGCCCGGCTACCAGAATCCAGTAAGGCCTCCACATCATGGTGATTCACAGTTACCGGGCAGGTGGGGGGTCGATCTGGGCCGCCATCTACGACTCCCAAGAGCGAGGCAACACGGTGTGTGGGTGCTGAGCTGGAGGACTCCGCAGTGGGCATAGGTTCATCGGCTGGTTTCCCACACTGCCAGGAGATATGTCCCATCTCCCCACACCGGTAACACTGTCGAGTTTCCCCCTCCTGGTGTACTCTTCTTGGACCCGCCTGGTTTCTGGCTCCCCCTGGAGCCGGGATAAGTCCCTGACGTGGCTGGGTTCGAGACCTTGGGGTCCTTTGGACGGGTTCTTCCCATTTGTGGTGGGGCCGCCCTCCTGGGGTCTTTTCGGGAAGCATTCAGCATCTCCGCTGTGGCCTGGTACTTTTCCACAGCTTCCACGGTCAGATCAGCCGTGGTCAAGGCCTGTTGACTGATGAACCGTTTTGCCTCATAAGGCAGGGCGCGTAGGTAACGATCCACCACAACGGCCTCCACCACCGCCGCTGCTGTATTCCTCTGCGGATCCAGCCATTTCCTTGCGATTCGGACAAGTTCATGCATCTGCGCCCGAGGAGGTTGGTCTGGTTGGAAGGTCCAGCTGTGAAAGCGCTGGGCCATACCAAACTTTGTGAGTCCATATCTGCTGAGGATCTCAGCCTTCAGGGCATCATAGTCAGTAACCTGGTCAGGGCCCAGGTCCCGGACAGCATTCAGCGATTCCCCGGTTAGAAAGGGGGCTAACAGACCAACCCACTGTTGCTTGGGCCAGGCTTCCCTAGTGGCCGTGGCCTCAAATGCATGCAGGTATGCCTCAATGTCATCGGTAGCTCCCATCTTAGATATAAAGTCACTTGCCTTTATTGGGCGGGTATTTTGGACAACCCTCTGTCTCTGCAACTGCAATTCCTCTGCCTTCAGAAGGTTGGCTTTCTTTTGCTCCTCCAAGAGAGCCACGTTTGCTTGCATCTGGGCTTGCTGGCCAGCAACAAGGGCTTTCAATATGTCCTCCATTTCAGTCGGCGGGAGCCTACGGCCAACTTGGAAAACTGGGTGATCAAACCTTCGGTATCCTCCTCTGACATGCACTATTAACGCTTGAGCGTGCCCGTATTCTCCACCATCTGTGATGTCACGAGAGGCTACACAGCTTTCAGCGGGATTGCTCAAGTAGTGCAAGGAGACCAGGTTCAACCAAAACAAGGATTTTATTAAAGGTCTTGGGAAACTAACGAAAGTATAACACAATTCTGTTCTCTGGTGGCTCTTTAAGGTTTAACAGTTCAGGGATGTCTCTTCCACATCCAAAATCATAACTCTCCCTCGCTCAAATAACTTTTCCCCAGTCTTACTGTATTCCACGTTGCAGCTAGTGGCCAACCCAGCAAAACGTCCTTCCAAATGTCCCACACGTATTTCCACAGGTGCATATATCCAAAGGTGAGTATTTCCCAAAGGTAAGTATCTCCAAATCCTTATATTCCTCATGGAAGTGGACGTGCAGCACTCTTGTCCTCCAGAGAGCCCAGGTTGGAGACCGTGTTTCTTCACCCCCCACACACTCCCTCAGTGTGTCTCTTCCCTTCCAAAACCTTCAGCTCATCAGCTCCTGATTTGTTTCAGCTGCGTGGGAAGATTGGCCATAGAGGGGTGGAGTTCCCGACCATACCAGCAGATGGAGCCATAGCTGTCTGGGTTTGCAGCCACCTCAGGGGGATGTAACGTCCCTCCAGGACACAGCCTCTCGTGACATCACAATATATATATATATATATTTTTTTTTGTCATTTAGCAGACGCTCTTATCCAGAGCGACTTACAGGAGCAATTAGGGTTAAGTGCCTTGCTTAAGGGCACATCGACAGATTTTTCACCTAGTCGGCTCGGGGATTAGAACCAGCGACCTTTCAGTTATTGGCACAACGCTCTTACCCACTAAGCTACCTGCCGCCCAGGATGTGTATGTATGCGTGTGTGTGATTTGAATAATACACATTGCTTCAGGACTGACTGTCGCAAGCTTGAACTCGTCAACAGAGGACTTGACAGTGTTCCTCCGTGGACTCTTTCTAGGAGAGCATAAAACAGCAGGTCTAAGCGTGATCTTGTACAGTTACAGTACAGGGCCTAATGCAGCAGCGAGAGAGTGATCTGCCTGTTAAACAGAGTAGCTGGGGCCACTGTGGCCAAACTTTAGTCACATATGAAACCTGAGGCGCGCAACGGATTATGCACAACCCTGGCTGCTTTGCCAAATGAAAATGTAGATTTTGGCGGTGCATTGGCCATTTTTTCTCCACCACACTCGCAGTAAGTCCCTGACGCACATGGCGCTCGGATGTTATAAAAAAGGCTTTATGTATTCAATAATTGTTTAACAGTTATATAAAATGTCATTAACTGCTGGTTGCTACTTAGGTTACATCCACAGGACTACCTAGCCATTCCCCATCCACCCCTCCATCACCCCCCACCCCCATTAACAAGGCACCCTTGACTGCTTGGAGCCTGTCGATCTGTGGACCGACACGGAGCTAGAGTGGTAAGGTAGAGTGTACCTGTCCAGCTCTATATCATATCCCATCACGCATCACACCCATAGCTTGGAGCTCAGAGCGTATACTGGGGCCTCCTTCCTCGATGAAGTCATTCATTCTGACCAATCTCAGCGGTGGGCGATTTATGCCTTCCCCGGCTCCGCTCCTCCATTGTATTTCAGCTCCATTAAAAGTAATTGGCAGATGAGGGCAGAAACAATGTTTTGAGAAAGCATGGCAGGTCAGAGGGGGTTACCTCACATAAAAGAGAATGAGGTTTTGCTTCAGAGCGTATACAGTGTATTCTATTTTCTGCTCTTCCATCCGCTCATCCACGATGGAGGTCAATATTGACTCCCATGATGAAAGCTATGAATATGTTCAATTACAGTATGCTCTGTTGAAATTGATACCCAATTGCCCGTGCCCATACTTTGAATGGTGCCAGCATACAGCACAGTGGTCTGTGAGTGCATACATCATGGCTGTAGCCAACCACTGTGCAGCGACAGCACCGTTTCCTTCTGCCTCTACTAATTCCGTCACTAATGATATTAATGAAAAATTATTCTAATCAAATCAGCCGTTCTAGTTCAATTTGTCTAGGCTTCCCACCTGCTATATGGTTTCGCTAATCGGTGGCGTGGAGGATTTGTCATTCAATCTCTGCAAATACATTTGCCCATTTGTGGTCCGGGGAACAGCAGGCTTTCCTGAGAGGGCAGTCAATTTTGCCATGTCCTCACCCCAGGAACCTGGCTCCAGACCGCTGGTGTTTAGGTGGCTCCACTACCTGACTTAGTATGGGTCTACGGGTATTTTCCTCTTGATGTATATGTAGGGGCTGTGGCGGCATTCCTGTGAACAACCCTGGGTTTTATCTCTGTTTCTTTAGGTCATTCCAATGCAAAATATCAATCAATCATGTATTGTGTGATAAGATTTTCCTTTCTCAGCGATGTACCTCAAATTCTTATGTGGGCTCTTTGTTTTCTAGTGAGGAGTTGGTAAGATACGGGCCCACATTTCTTCAGATAGACACTTGTCAAAAACATGCGTTTCTGTTACAGCTATAACATCCCTACAGACTGTGGGGGTTGAGGGAGAGAGGGTGGTCTTGAAGCAACAGACAAGACTGTATATTTGAACAGAGTGTATAGCATCCTGCTAAAAACGTGCTTACCTTGTGTAGGCTGTGGTAGAAACAGCATTTTCCACCTTTTCCAGAGCCACCGGTGGCGCTGACATGTTGCGTCTGTCATCCCCAGCCGTCTCATGGCTGTCATCGTACCCCCCCGAGTACCCTGCCACCCCTCTGCCCTATGCCACAGCTCTCTCTTTAAATATTATTGTTGACTTAAATGGCCTGGACGTCATACACCCCACATCTCATACAAGCTTCCCCTTTCTCTACATGAGGAATTGGAAAGGGTATTGGTTTATGTTACATGTGTATCTATTTCATATAGTTTGATTTTGTTTCATATTTCTGTGGCCAAGGTTACTTTATCCCCCTTGGAGGGTTACACTAGCATGGGAAGAGCTGTGTATGGAGTCTAGTGACAGCTAGGGGTTTTCCTGTGCTAGATATGGAAGAGTGAGGGAGGGAGTACAGTAAGCTATAACAACAGGCATATAGAAATATGGAATTCAAATGTGTCTCAAATAAAGCCTTAATGTGTGGAGATGGTATGCCTACCCATATCAATTCATAATTTGAATTATGTTTGGGAATATGTGTAAAAAATAGATCTTGTTGAGTAAGATGTCATTCATTATTTGATACACTCATGGATCTTAGAGCATCATATAAACTTTATCTTGAGAGAGGTACATACAGTAGGTAACAATAGCAATGACTGAGTATGTGAGCATTTGCAGAGCTTGAGGCTTGATAAAGCCAGGAGTATGCACTTTAGTTATTGAGAGGTAATCTCTCGTCGCGATACGGCTGTATGTTTTTCTTTAAATCATCAAATAAAATATACTAACTAGCTGACAGCAACGGGAGCAGCAATGCAACAGTGGACTACAAAAACCTCTGCATCAGACACAGAGGGAAGGTTGCCTGTAGCGCGGCTCTGTTGATCTTAAACTTTCTCCTGTCAGTTCTGAGGCTGAGGCGGTATGAGGGGGGAATGGAGAGGTGGTGGTGGGGTTGCTGTGTGTATGTTTGGACAGGGAGGGGTCTGGTGTGTGTGTGTGTGTGTGTGTGTGTGTGTGTGTGTGTGTGTGTGTGTGTGTGTGTGTGTGTGTGTGTGTGTGTGTGTGTGTGTGTGTGTGTGTGTGTGTGTGTGTGTGTGTGTGTTTGTGTGTGTGTGCACGCATGTGTGAGTGGAGGATTGGCCAGTTTCACACTGGGTGTCCCATCTCCGCAGACAATCTGCAAGCTGTTATTCCCATCCATTAATCATGGGGCTAATTTGTTTTCACACAGCCTTGCTGACAGAGAGGGACTATTATTACAGTACCAGCGCTCAGGGTCGTCCCGCTGCGCTGAGGCGTTCTTTATCCCCTTCACTAAACTCTCCCCACCTCCCGCCTCCCAGCCGCCGCTGGACTACCACACACACTTAGGCTGGATGATCCGCCTGGCCCTATGGGTCTGGAGCAGTGTGTGTGTGTGTGTGTGTGACTGTGTTGGTGGGCCTCTGTCCACAGTGTCCAGCATGACTGGCACAAAGTGAGATGGCTGGGTCCGACCCTGTCAAATGCATGGTTTCCCATAGTGACAGTGTGGCAGTGACAGACTGGCTTCTCAAACAGAGAACAGAAATACCTCACACAGGGGCCACGGCAACAGATCTGAAATATACAGTAGTTGCTTGAACTGGTTCTGTTATACTGTATTAATGATATTCCTTCACACTCACGCTTATACACATAATGTACTGTACAGTATGTGCATGGACATACCAATTCATACACAACTTTGTCTATCAAAGCAAATCAGTTCAATTTTGTCCGGAATCCCAAAGTTTGATCAAGCCAGGTGCTGTACTTTAACCAGGAGATAAACGTCCCTTCAGTAGCTGGACAGGACAAGTTATGCTACCCTGCATAGACCATTTATCCATTAGCTATTAGCTTTTCTATGTAGCCCACAATCAGAAGGATCCAGAAGGATAGGGACAGAGAGAGAGAGGGAACGGTAGGAAGAGGGAAGGAGGGAGGGATATAAAGAGAGATAGAGAGGAGGAATGAGATAAAACGGTGAGAGGGAGAGAGGAGAGGAGCCAGAGAGAGAAAGAAAGAGGGAAGGAGAGAGAGAACGGGAAGGGAAGAGGGACCCTCTGAAGCAGGTTCGTTGCTCTGATACAGTGGAATCAGTGTGGAGGGGAGGGACTTGGGAACTTGGGAAAGATGGATTGGACCCAGTGGCTGGGCCCTGAAAAGTGGATAAATGTCTGAAATAACACATTGAGAGAACCAATCATGGATTTGGAAACCGGACCAAGAAAATAACAACTTTGTTTCAACTACTTCATGTTTTTCTCTCCTTTCCTTCTTCATCTCCTCCGCCTTTCCACTTTCCACTTTCTCTCTAGCGCTCATAAATGAAACTCTTAATTTCTGATTTCCTTGCTTGAGGGGTATAAAACATTTGAAAGAGACCAGCAAAAGACTCTAAACATAGATTCTGAATCTATAAATTGGTCTGCGTCTCAGTTTTATTTATTCCCATGTATAGTCTACCACATACGCTGCAGTCTTTCCTATGTATATGTATTCTGCACGTGCTGGGAGTGAGGTGTGTGTCTGTTTCCTCTGGGGTTATTTGAATATGTCTTTGTCCGTCACCAGAGGGCTTTTAAGTGCAGGGGCCTTGCTCTGGATGACATAATTTTGGGGGGTTCAGTAAGTCAGTTGAACCTATTTCCTCTCAGGTAATAAATAGCCCAGTGCTTTTAACGAAGCTAAACCAAGACGGGAGTCAAACCAATGAAAACAAAATATATCTAAACGACAAAAAGAGATGGCGGGAACGTTGGTGAAAGATAGAGAGAGAGAGCATAGAAAAGATGGCAATAAATATGTAGAGAGAGAGGTATAGAGAGATGGAACAAGAGCATGGAAAAAATAGTGACATATACAGAGGGTCAGAAGAGAGACACAACATGGAAAAAGAGCAACAAGTAGCTAGAGAGAGAGAGGCAGAGAGATGGATCAAGAGAGAAAGGGAGCATGGAAAAAGAATGATAGATAGAGAGGGTCAGGAGGGAGAGAGGGAGAATATAGAGCAGAATGAAAGTTCAGAGCTGTGGTATCTTTCTGGCACCAGAATTTTTGAGTCATTGCACCTTCTCAGGAAACATTTTCTTATGGAGCTAAAACTAACTAGTGAGGAAACCAGACAGTGCAAATATCAGAGAGAAAATAAGACTTGCAATTAGATTTTCCTTACCTAATGAATCATTTATTTAGGAAATGAGTCAACCCTGATCCCTATGCTCCACCTTCGCCTCACAATGGCAGTATAGTACGGTATGCACACACAAACATACACACACACACACACACATACGAGTATGCACATACACACGCAGGCACACACGAAACGCGCACACACACACAATCTATACTGTAGAGTAAAGCATGAAGCTACTTAACCAGACCTTAGACCAATGGATAGGAGAAAACGCACTCTGCATTACTATTCATCACTGAAACTGTGCATGCGGTGGCAGACATATATCCACAATACTATTTTTTTCACCCAACATTTAACCTAAATCCAATTTTTGATTTATTTCACATTGAATTCAGGTTAGTAAGAGAACTAAACCAAGTGTAAATCAAAAATAGACGTTGAACTGACGTCTGTGCACAGTGGGTAACGTGTCCCTCCAACCTTCAATGATTCACCATCCACCACTCCACTGTTCTAGCACCTCCTTCACAGGGAAAACAAAGATATAATCTAACTGAACCACTGTGATTCATTGCATGGCAATTTTAACCATTAGGCCGAAACCAACTCAATTAAAGGTTAAACGCATGGGTTAGTATTTACTGTATACAACCACCTCTTTTGTTCCTTTATACCATAATGGGCTGCTCTGTCTGATTATTTCTGCCAAGCATACAATACCAGTCAAAGGTTTGGACACACCTACTCATTCAAGGGTTTTCCTTTATTTTTTACAATTTTCTACATTGTAGAATAATAGTGAAGACATCAAAACTATGAAATAACACATATGGAATCATGTAGTAACCAAAAAAGTGTTAAACAAATCAAAATACCTTTGCATTGATGACAGCTTTGCACACTCTTGGCATTCTCACAACCAGCTTCACCTGGAATGATTTTCCAACAGTCTTGAAGGAGTTCCCACATACGCTGAGCACTTGTTGGATGCTTTTCCTTCACTCTGCGGTCCAACTCATCCCAAGCCATCTCAATTGGGTTGAGGTCGGGTGACTGTGGAGCCAAGGTCATCTGATGCAGCACTCCATCACTCTCCTTCTTGGTAAAATAGCCCTTACACAGCCTGGAGGTGTGTTGGGTCATTGTTCTGTTGAAAACAAATGATAGTCCCAAAAGTGCAAACCAGATGGGATGACTTATCGCTGCAGAATGCTGTGGTAGCCATGCTGGTTAAGTGTGCCTTGAATTCTAAATAAATCACAGACAGTGTCACCAGCAAAGCACCCCCACACCATAACACCTCCTCCTCCATGCTTCATGGTGGGAACCATATATGCGGAGATCATCCGTTCACCTACTCTGCATTTAACAAAGACAAGGTGGTTGGGAGCAAAAATCTCAAATTTGGACTCATCAGACCAAAGGACAGATCTCCACCAGTCTAATGTCCATTGCTTGTGTTTCTTGGCCCAAGCAAGTCTCTTCTTATTATTGGTGTCCTTTAGTGGTTTCTTTGCAGCAATTCGACCATGAAGGCCTGATTCACACAGTGTCCTCTGAACAGTTGATGTTGAGATGTGTCTGTTACTTGAACTCTATGAAGCATTTATTTGGGCTGCAATTTCTGAGGCTGGTAACTCTAATGAACTTATCCTCTGCAGCAGAGGTAACTCTGGGTCTTCCTTTCCTGTGGTGGTCCTCATGAGAGCCAGTTTCATCATAGCGCTTGATGGCTTTAGCGACTGCACTTGAAGAAACTTTCAAAGTTCTTGAAATTTTCCGGATTTACTGACCTTCATGTCTTAAAGTAATGATGGAATGTCATTTCTCTTTGCTTATTTGAGCTGTTCTTGCCATAATATGGACTTGGTCTTTTACCAAATAGGGCTATCTTCTGTATACCACCCCTACCTTGTCACAACACAACTGATTAGCTCAAACGCATTAAGAAGGAAATAAATTCTACAAATTAACTTTTAACAAGGCACACCTGTTAATTGAAATGCATTCCAGGTGACTACCTCATGAAGCTGGTTGAGAGAATGCCAAGCGTGTGCAAAGGGTGGCTACTTGAAGAATCTCAAATATAAAATATATTTCTGTTGTTGAACACTTTTTTGGTTACTACATGATTCCATATGTGTTATTTCATAGTTTTGATGTCTTCACTATTATTCTACAATGTAGAAAATAGTAAAAATAAAGAAAAACCCTGGAATGAGTAGGTGTGTCCAAACTTTTGACTGGTACTGTATAATATAGCACTAATGTGTATTTGTGAGATTGATAGTGCTGAGCGATTAGTGCTTTTCTAAGTTTGGTTTAGTTTTGGTTAGATTATTACAAATAATACCAGGCATTGCTGAATACTAGTTTCTTATTGGCTTGAAGGTCATTCTAGAGTGTGCATTATTTCTCTATAATGCACGGTATATTTGCATGGTAGAATTCAATGGCTATAGTTAATTCTTACTTGTTTTATGTTTGAGCTGCTTTTGAAAGCAAAAGTCGAAATGAAAATATTATTGTCATTATTGAATTTGATTTTCATAATAGCAAGCTAGGACTGATGGTTGGGTTAGCTAAACTAGCATGTCTGTTTGTTTGGTTACCAAGGTAACTACTGTCTCCATCTAGTAACTTGCTAGCTACTTCAGTGGATGTTGAACACATTTCTAGATTCAAATGTATACATTTCTAGTGGCAAATGTGTTAAATTATAGCCATGGTATAAAAGGGACAATCAACTTGTAGCTCTAAGCATGCTCTGCAAGATAATGCAACTCCATGGTAAGGTTAGTTCCACTTTCATTATTTTCCAGAGAATGCATAGCCTCTTGTTGATTATCCCTTACATAATCACGGTTTATCATTTTGGTTTAGATGATATGTTTTTTTTTACATTAAATGCATTATGAAATAATGACATTACAATGGTTTTAGGGCTTTTTCATGGAAATTCCAAAACCACAAATAGTGAGCATTCAAGAGCATTAAATTGGCAAAACAATATTCCATTGTCTCTGTCAGGTCCACAATGGATAGACATCAATAGAAACATATGAAATTACTATGAAATAATCAAATATTTCAGTTGTGTATACTACTTAGTTTCTATTTGATTACTTTATTATTTTTCATTCCTTAAAGTCTCAACTCTCCTCAGGCAGTAGCAGTCAGCGAGCCAGACCATCTAATGTTATCTGCTCCCCATACTGTACTGTCTTTAGTCATCCTATTTAGCTAGCCTGCCTAAGTATGCTGCAGAGCTGTCTGACGAAATCATTTTGCTAGTAGATAAGGTATACTTTCACGAACTGTCTTTGTCTATGCGGTCTGTGTCTAACCTAACATGGCAGGCTAAAAGTGTATCCTTCCAGAGATTTGTATCTGTCTGAGCCGGAAAAAACAGGGGCAATGGATTATGGTCATTGTAGTTAATTACATTTATATGCTGAATTATGTTGAATATTTGCTTTCCCAATTGCTTAACTACAACTCCCTTCAGCCCTGCGTCCCACATACTGTAGTTCCTGACTTGATTTCTCTCGTGAGAAACGGCGTGTTCGGCCCACCAAAAAATATATACAGTGGGGAAAAAAAACACCAATTGTGCAAGTTCTCCCACTTAAAAAGATGAGAGAGGCCTGTAATTTTCATCATAGGTACACGTCAACTATGACAGACAAAATGAGGGAAAAAATTCCAGAAAATCGCATTGTAGGATTTTTAATGAATTTATTTGCAAATTATGGTGGAAAATAAGTATTTGGTCAATAACAAAAGTTTCTCAATACTTTGTTATATACCCTTTGTTGGCAATGACACAGGTCAAACCGTTTCTGATAATCTTCACAAGGTTTTCACACACTGTTGCTGGTATTTTGGCCCATTCCTCCATGCAGATCTCCTCTAGAGCAGTGATGTTTTGGTGCTGTCGCTGGGCAACACAGACTTTCAACTCCCTCCAAAGATTTTCTATGGGGTTGAGATCTGGAGACTGGCTAGGCCACTCCAGGACCTTGAAATGCTTCTTACGAAGCCACTCCTTCGTTGCCCGGGCGGTGTGTTTGGGATCATTGTCATGCTGAAAGACCCAGGCACGTTTCATCTTCAATGCCCTTGCTGATGGAAGGAGGTTTTCACTCAAAATCTCACGATACATGGCCCCATTCATTCTTTCCTTTACACGGATCAGTCGTCCTGGTCCCTTTGCAGAAAAACAGCCCCAAAACATGATGTTTCCACCCCCATGCTTCACAGTAGGTATGGTGTTCTTTGGATGCAACTCAGCATTCTTTGTCCTCCAAACACGACGAGTTGAGTTTTTACCAAAAAGTTATATTTTGGTTTCATCTGACATTCTCCCAATCCTCTTCTGGATCCTCCAAATGCACTCTAGCAAACTTCAGACGGGCATGGACATGTACTGGCTTAAGCAGGGGAACACGTCTCGCACTGCAGGATTTGAGTCCCTGGCGGCGTAGTGTGTTACTGATGGTAGGCTTTGTTACTTTGGTCCCAGCTCTCTGCAGGTCATTCACTAGGTCCCCCCGTGTGGTTCTGGGATTTTTGCTCACCCATCTTGTGATCATTTTGACCCCACGGGGTGAGATCTTGCGTGGAGCCCCAGATCGAGGGAGATTTTCAGTGGTCTTGTATGTCTTCCATTTCCTAATAATTGCTCCCACAGTTTATTTCTTCAAACCAAGCTGCTTACCTATTGCAGATTCAGTCTTCCCAGCCTGGTGCAGGTCTACAATTTTGTTTCTGGTGTCCTTTGACAGCTCTTTGGTCTTGGCCATAGTGGAGTTTGGAGTGTGACTGTTTGAGGTTGTGGACAGGTGTCTTTTATACTGATAACAAGTTCAAACAGGTGCCATTTATACAGGTAACGAGTGGAGGACAGAGGAGCCTCTTAAAGAAGAAGTTACAGGTCTGTGAGAGTGCTTGTTTGTAGGTGACCAAATACTTATTTTCCGCCATAATTTGCAAATAAATTCATAAAAAATCCTACAATGTGATTTTCTGGATTTTTTTTCTCAATTTGTCTGTCATAGTTGACATGTACCTATGATGAAAATTACAGGCCTCTCTCATCTTTTTAAGTGGGATAACTTGCACAATTGGTGGCTGACTAAATACTTTTTTCCCCCACTGTACCTAAAAGAATTCAAGTACTTGAACCGACGTCGGTCAATTAGTTATTTAATAACCCAAAAAATAATTTTAAAAGTTGGGTAATCGCTCAGTTCACTCTGATTAAGATGTAGTCTACACACACACACTTACGCCAGCACAGACATGCACACGCACACACACGGATATAGGCATGGACACACGAATGCATGCACACACACACACGAATGCATGCACACACACACATATACACACGTACCCCCCCTTAGAGTAAAAACATCTAAGTGTATAATAAACTCTTTATTATGGTGTTTATTATTCCTACCTGTGACGCCATTAGTCATTAATCCCAATCAATAAGACACTCTTTATTTGCCCTAATTTGTTTTGTTGATTTTCCACCTTCCAGGAGGAATGAGAGGCAATCCAAAGTACATAAACAGCCAGTAATGTAGACACAGAACCTGCGTCCGCACCGGCACTTTTAATATCCTGCAATGAAAGCTAGGTAAATCTGATCGGTGAAGGCAGTGTGCTGCACAAAAGACAAACAGAACTACCTGGGCTGGGCACTCCCTCCATGTTGCTGGAAGCCCATGGCTTCTGTAAAGCTAAAGGAAATGTGCTAGTTAGCTAACCTGGCGTGACTAACCATTATACAGTGAGATCCAAAAGTTACAGATGCACAAATATCATACCGCCAAGACATGCTAACCTCTCACCATTGCGATAACCTACCAGCTCTCATAGTCTCACGTCAGAATTAGACGTTCATCCATGTTTCTCAAATTTCAAAGTTGTTCCAAACGTCACATTTCAAGGTGTTTAAGGTTAAGTTTAGGCATTAACTCCACATTTTTAAGGTTAGGGTTAAGTTTGGTCATTAACTCCAAATTCTTAAGGTTAGACATTAACTCTGAATCGTTAAGGTAAGGGTTAAGGTTTGGGATAGACTTAAAACAAAAATATGAAAAACAACTTTCTATCGCTGTAATCAAACTTGCAACCTTTGGAATCAAAGGCTTTTTTGGAAAAAAATGGTTACTGTATACATATCCTCGTCCACAATGCCTTAGCAAAACCGAAACCTACTTGAAGGTAACAGCGCTCACTGTTGGCCCTAGTGGCCAGTTTCCACGTCATCTCCCAACGTCTTCAGGCATGGATGGACGTCGAATACTGACTTGTACTACAGGTGACCTGGCTGACAATAACAGAGGTTAGCTTTTTGGGGGGGTATGATATTTATACCTTTGTAACTTTCTCCCTCATCATTATTCACGATTCATTCAGGATTATCCGTAATCATGGTAGCATCCACATGAATATAGAAGTGTTTAGAAACATATTCTATTCTTATTTACAATAAAAGTTACTCCAAAATGACACAATACATTATTTACCATTCATTTCTATTGGGCAAAAGATTATCTGAAACACTACCAAAACAAACAGCTAATGCATCCAACAAATTTGTAGAGTCACAAGCTTGATGTAGTCATTGCGTGCTATAAATATGGGACCAAATACTTACGTTTGTACTGCTTTAATACACATATAAGTGAATTTGTCCAAATACTTTGGTCCCCTAAAATGGGGGTACTATGAAAACAAGGTGCTGTAATTTCTAAACGGTTCACCCGATATGGATGAAAATACACTCAAAATGTTTTTGACAGTCTGCACTTTAACCCCATAGTCATTGTATAATTTCAATCCAAAGTGCTGGACTACTGAGTCAAAACAATGAAAAACATTGTCACGGTACCAATGCTTTTGAAGTTCACTGTATATCTAAATGTTCCACTGCAATAACTGCTAAAACAGCACATGGCACCACACAGAAAGGCATACATCCACCCCCATAGAACATATTTGTAGTAGCCTGTAACTTTTACTGTATATATTTATATTTTCTATACTTACACATTTGTATTTATTGCTTCTATGCTGGAAATGACATGCCTGTGGAAAGTCAAACACAAGTGAAAGACCTTGTTGTTCAGGTTCCAGAAACCTCAGAGCAGATAAGGCCAAGGGTCTCCATGGAAACGTAAGCCTTGCGGAGCCAGGATCCAATTTGGGAAACCACAAAATCAACACAAACCAAACGTTCTCAACAGTGAGGGGAGAGGGAGCTAGCGAGACAAACCCAAGGTGTGTTTGTGCAAGTTAAAGGCAGGAGGGAGGTAGCAATTGAACTGGAGTGACCTCGGATGGGTCTCTATGATCTATAATGGGATAGAGGTCTATTGTTGGATTTAATCATTTGGTCAGTTGTATCTGGTTAATGTTAGCTATATGCGGTGGAGAACAGTCGGTCAATAATACTTTGACAGATTTCTTTGACATTTACATTTATGTTTCAATCAAAATGATTTTCAATAATATTTACCAAAAATAAATGTACGAGACATTAAATAAATGAGAAATGGAAATGTAGGCCTTGTTACCGGGGAAACGGAGCGCTCAAATATTTAGTCAGAACATGTACATTAAACGGTCATAATCCTATATTGGCTGGAGCAATATGATCATGTTTATAAAATGAAAAAAGAAAACGTGGCTGTGAGATTTATGGACAGAAAACAGGCCCTCTGTGACAAAAACCTGAAACTGAGCAACCAAATTCACAATCTTTAAAAAGCAAACAGGGAGTTATAAATTCACTCCCTTTTAATAGTCTGTCGGCACAGCAGAGCTAACCCATACAGTATGCCATGCCCATCTCACAAGAAACCCCACATGATGCTTGTCAATGGGCTGTTCCATTTCCCTTGATCGCACTGAAAAGCCACAGCTTTACATCCAGACTTTTCCCCACGTTCATATTATTTTTAATTAATCAGACTCCCTCAGGAGTCTATACTCTATTGTCTGTTGCCACACAATGACTTCAATGTCCCCAGCAAACCAAAATTGGTTCTGTGAAAGTTCCCAGATAATTTGTTAGGTCACGGCAAATGTTCTCATAACACAAAAACTGTCCAGTCGTGCTGATGATTATAGAATGTTTATATAAAACATTCGCCTGATGTTGCAGGAACGTTCCTAGAACACATTTAATATGTTCTTTAAAGGCCCAGAATGTTTCATTAGGTTGTGGAAACAGTCTGGTGAGAACATTGTGTGGACATCACAAAAGACATGTTCCCAAAACACAAAAACTGTCCAGTTGTGCGGATGATTGTACAATGTTTCTTTAAGGGTGCAACAAATATTTGCCTGATGTTGCAAGAACGTTCCCAGAGCACATTTTGTCTGTTCTTTAAAGGTTCCCAGAATGTTTATTTATGTTGTGGGAACATTGTGAGGATATGATAAGAGATAAGTTCCCAAAACACAAAAACTGTCCAGTTGTGCTGACATTCAGATAATGTTTGTGTCAGGGTGTGCAAAAAAACAGAACAGCCTTACTAAGTTCTTTAAAGGTTCCCAGAACATTTAATTAGGTTATGGGAACAGTGTGGGTATATTACAAAACACAAAATATGTTCAGTTGTGATGACATTCATAAAATATTTAAGTTAAGTTGCACAGGACATTCCTATAATGTTTTAAGAATGTTGACAGAACACCTGGTGCAAGTTATTTAAAGGTACCCAGAATATTTAATTAAGTTATGGGAGTTGTCTGGGATGTTTCAAGAATATGTTTGTGATATTCACATAGGTTGCACAGAACATACCCACAATGTTGCACAATGTTCCACAATTTCCAAATAAGTCAGTTTAAACTACATTCATAGCATATGTGTTTTAGGTTTAACATAATATTCCATTGATGTTCACATTTGACCTTGTCTTGGAGGTCCTCAGAACATTTCAAGAACAGTAAGTAAATATTTACCTAATATTACCACAACATTCTCAGCATGCAAATGTGTAGCTCCTTAAAGCATTAGAAAGAAGATTGGAATATAACCCTACCAGATTTCTCTCCAGATTTAATGGCAGTTCACATTTGAAGGTGATATAGCGACCCATGGCATTTTATTTTTAGGACATTTGAACAGCATTTGATCAAACAGGTACAACCATATTTGTTTTACTCTTAATATATTGACAATGTGGGGTTTGAACTTGCAATGTTTGGTCCCTAAGCCAGGTCTTTTATCTTCTGTGCCACCTGGGAAGCTCTCTTACTTCTTCTTTTTTCGGTATATAGCCATGGCAGTATGGTCAATAAGGAATTCCATGCTTCCTTTTTAACCTTCTTAGACCTAACTAACCCAGAGAAATACTGGTAACTTGGTTATGCTGCGTACTTCTGGGCCCAAGGTATCCAAGACTATGAGTGCTGATCTAGGACCGCTTTTGCTTTTCAGATCGTATCAAGCGTCTCAAAGTAGGAATTATATTGGGTGCGTTTTTTGAAGTTGAACAGTCAATTTTTACACGTTACATTTATTTACAGTTAACCCTCTAGAGTCTTAGCCCTGTCTAAGCCGGTGGAGGGGGGTTGTAAGCTAACATATATAATTGTTTTAAGATGGTCATACCAAGGATCATTTAGCTATTTGATTTAGAATTTTAAGAACCCTTAAGGTATAACAAAAAAAAAGTATTGGATGAAACAATGAATTTGGCATTACTGCTATTTGCCAATAGAAACGCAATGAAGAAAATAATCCACTTGTTCTGTAGTGTCTGTCCTATACCTGAGAGATATAAGAAAGATCAGGAAACTATTTTAATTATTTTTTACTTGTATTTATCATCTTATTTTAGGCACTAAACTATGTCCATATACAGTGCATTCGGAAAGTATTCAGACCCTTTGACTTTTTCCACATTTTGTTACGTTACAGCCTTATTCTAAAATGGATTAAATAAATACAAATCCTCATCAATCTACACACAATACCAAATAATGACAAAGTAAAAACAGGTTATAATTTTTTGCCAATTTATTTAAAAAAATGTCCTTGAGTGACCAAGCCAGAGCCCGGACTAACATCTCTGGAGAGACCTGAAAATAGCTGTGCAGTGACGCTCCACATCCAACCTGACAGAGCTTGAGAAGATCTGCAGAGAAGAATGGGAGAAACTCCCCAAATACAGGTGTGCCAAGCTTGTAGCGGCATACCCAAGAAGACTCGAGGCTATAATTGCTGCCAAGGGTCTGAATACTTATGTGATGAAGTAAATGTGATATTAAAGTTTTTTATATTTTTATTTTGCAAAAATGTCTGTAAACCTGTTGTTGTTTTGTCATTTTGGGGTATTGTATGTAGATTGATGAAGGGAAAAAACAATTGAATCAATTTTAGAATAAGGCTGCAACGTAACAAAATGTGGAAAAAGTCAAGGGGTCTGAATACTTTCCCGAATGCACTGTATAGTTCCATTAATTTGTTTAACTGGTACCTGGGACCTTCAAATGAGTTTTGTGAGGCTTGTGGGCGTCCTAGAGCAAAACAAAGAACACCATCGCGTCTCAGCTATCCACAGAGGGGTCATATTAGTGTGTAGCTCAAACCGTTCGGACGCTACAGACAGAAGTTAGCAGAAGAGGTGGTACCGACTTCAGATGAGTCTTGTGAGGCTGGTGGGCATCCTAGAACTGTTCGGACGCTATAGACGTTTTTGTGAGAAGACCGATTTTCAGGATGTTTCACGGTCTGAAAACACTGCTCTAGCTCTGCCACCTTTCACTACAGATGCGGAAAGGCGACATTAGCGGATGCGGTGGATTGAGACGCAGCCGATGAAAAATAACATACAGTGAGGGAAAAACTATTTGATACCCTGCTGATTTTGCACATATGCCCACTGACAAAGACATGATCAGTCTATAATTTTAATGGTAGGTTTATTTGAACAGTGAGAGACAGAATAACAACAACAAAATCCAGAAAAACGCATGTCAAAAATGTCATAAATTGATTTGCATTTTAATTAGGGAAATAAGTATTTGAACCCTCTGCAAACATGACATAGCACTTGGTGGCAAAACCCTTGTTGGCAATCCCAGAGGTCAGACGTTTCTTGTAGTTGGCCACCAGGTTTGCACACATCTCAGGAGGGATTTTGTTCCACTCCTCTTTGCAGATCTTCTCCAAGTCATTAAGGTTTTGAGGCTGACATTTGGCAACTCGAACCTTCAGCACCCTCCACATATGTTCTATGGGATTAAGGTCTGGAGGCTGGCTAGGCCACTCCAGGACCTTAATGTGCCTCTTCTTGAGCCACTCCTTTGTTGCCTTGGCTGCATGTTTTGGGTCATTGTCATACTGGAATATATATCCACGACCCATTTTCAATGCCCTGGCTGAGGGAAGGAGGTTCTCACCCAAGATTTGACGGTACATGGCCCCGTCCATCGTCCCTTTCATGCAGTGAAGTTGTTCTGTCCCCTTAGCAGAAAAACACCCCAAAAGCAAAATGTTTCCACCTCCATGTTTGATGGTGGGGATGGTGTTCTTGGGGTCATAGGCAGCATTCCTCCTCCTCCAAACACGGAGAGTTGAGTTGATGCCAAAGAGCTCGATTTGGTCTCATCTGACCACAAAACTTTCACCCAGTTCTCCTCTGAATCATTCAGATGTTCATTGGCAATCTTCAGACGGCCCTGTATATGTGCTTCTTGAGCAGGGGGACCTTGCGGGCGCTGCATGATTTCAGTCCTTCACGGCGTAGTGTGTTACCAATTGTTTTCTTGGTGACTATGGTCCCAGCTGCCTTGAGATCATTGACAAGATCCTTCCGTGTAGTTCTGGGCTGATTCCTCACCGTTCTCATGATAATTGCAACTCCACGAGGTGAGATCTTGCATGGAGCCCCAGGCCGAGGGAGATTGACAGTTATTTTGTGTTTCTTCCATTTGCGAATAATCGCACCAACTGTTGTCACCTTCTCACCAAGCTGCTTGGCGATGGTCTTGTAGCCCATTCCAGCCTTGTGTAGGTCTACAATCTTGTCCCTGACATCCTTGGAGAGCTCTTTGGTCTTGGCTATGGTGGAGAGTTTGGAATCTGATTGATTGATTGCTTCTGTGGACAGGTGTCTTTTAAACAGGTAACAAGCTGAGATTAGGAGCACTCCCTTTAAGAGTGTGCTCCTAAACCCATACTCATTACCTGTATAAAAGACACCTGGGAGCCAGAAATTTCTGATTGAGAGGGGTCAAATACTTATTTCCCTCATTAAAATGCAAATCAATTCATACCATTTTTGACATGCGTTTTTCTGGATGTTTTTGTTGTTATTCTGTCTCTCACTGTTCAAATAAACCTACCATTAAAATTATAGACTGATCATGTCTTTGTCAGTGGGAAAACGTACAAAATCAGCAGGGGATCAAATACTTGTTTCCCTCCCTTTATCTCTAGCGTAAACAGATAGATTTTGATTTGATTTTTTTATTATGTTAATTCGATTTACGCAGGGGTTTGGAAATTGTAGGCTAAGGGTTAAACTGGATTTATAAATCTGGACGAATTAAAGACATCCTTTCTTTTAGTAGATTATATCTGAGCCTCAATTTAATACACGTTTTTGAAAAGAAACATGGTTAAAGAATATGTGGGATTGAATTTACAATCTTCAACTCTGCAGTCAGATCATTAACCCTCTGCATCACTAGGGGATAACTGTGGTATTGTGTTGTTGTTTTTCCAGTCTAATATGGTCAATCAGGACACAGAACACAATTTAAGTTATGAAAATGTTCCCATCCTCTTCATATGCTGTACACATGTAGCACTGTGTTTTATGATTTTCTTTCTTCATCACATACAGTGGGGGAAAAAATTATTTAGTCAGCCACCAATTGTGCAAGTTCTCCCACTTAAAAAGATGAGAGAGGCCTGTAATTTTCATCATAGGTACACGTCAACTATGACAGACAAAATGAGGAAAAAAAATCCAGAAAATCACATTGTAGGATTTTTAATGAATTTATTTGCAAATTATGGTGGAAAATAAGTATTTGGTCAATAATAACAGTTTCTCAATACTTTGTTATATAACCTTTGTTGGCAATGACACGGGTTAAACGTTTTCTGTAAGTCTTCACAAGGTTTTCACACACTGTTGCTGGTATTTTGGCCCATTCCTCCATGCAGATCTCCTCTAGAGCAGTGATGTTTTGGGGCTGTCACTGGGCAACATGGACTTTCAACTCCCTCCAAAGATTTTCTATGGGGTTGAGATCTGGAGACTGGCTAGGCCACTCCAGGACCTTGAAATGCTTCTTACGAAGCCACTCCTTCGTTGCCCGGGCGGTGTGTTTGGGATCATTGTCATGCTGAAAGACCCAGCCACGTTTCATCTTCAATGCCCTTGCTGATGGAAGGAGGTTTTCACTCAAAATCTCACGATACATGGCCCCATTCATTCTTTCCTTTACACGGATCAGTCGTCCTGGTCCCTTTGCAGAAAAACAGCCCCAAAGCATGATGTTTCCACCCCCATGCTTCACAGTAGGTATGGTGTTCTTTGGATGCAACTCAGCATTCTTTGTCCTCCAAACACGACGAGTTGAGTTTTTACCAAAAAGTTCTGTTTTGGTTTCATCTGACCATATGACATTCTCCCAATCCTCTTCTGGATCATCCAAATGCACTCTAGCAAACTTCAGACGGGCCTGGACATGTACTGGCTTAAGCAGGGGGACACGTCTGGCACTGCAGGATTTGAGTCCCTGGCGGCGTGGTGTGTTACTGATGGTAGGCTTTGTTACTTTGGTCCCAGCTCTCTGCAGGTCATTCACTAGGTCCCCCCGTGTGGTTCTGGGATTTTTGCTCACTGTTCTTGTGATCATTTTGACCCCACGGGATGAGATCTTGCGTGGAGCCCCAGATCGAGGGAGATTATCAGTGGTCTTGTATGTCTTCCATTTCCTAATAATTGCTCCCACAGTTGATTTCTTCAAACCAAGCTGCTTACCTATTGCAGATTCAGTCTTCCCAGCCTGGTGCAGGTCTACAATTTTGTTTCTGGTGTCCTTTGACAGCTCTTTGGTCTTGGCCATAGTGGAGTTTGGAGTGTGACTGTTTGAGGTTGTGGACAGGTGTCTTTTATACTGATAACCATTAATGCCATTAGTGCCATTAATACAGGTAACGAGTGGAGGACAGAGGAGCCTCTTAAAAAAGAAGTTACAGGTCTGTGAGAGCCAGAAATCTTGCTTGTTTGTAGGTGACCAAATACATATTTTCCACCATAATTTGCAAATAAATTCATAAAAAATCCTACAATGTGATTTTCTTTCTCAATTTGTCTGTCATAGTTGATATTTACATTATTTAGCAGACGCTCTTATCCAGAGCAACTTACAGGAGCAATTAGGGTTAAGTGCCTTGCTAAAGGGCACATCGACAGATTTTTCACCTAGTTGGCTCAGGGATTAGAACCAGCGACCTTTCAGTTACTGGCACAACACTCTTAACCACTAAGCTACCTGCCGCCCCGACCTATGATTAAAATTACAGGCCTCTCTCATCTTTTTAAGTGGGAGAACTTGCACAATTGGTGGCTGACTAAATACTTTTTTTCCCCACTGTATGTTGAAAGTCTTATGAAATGTGATTTTAGTTGGTTAGAACTTCCTTTAAATAGCTGATATTATATTGTATTCATATTCTTCTTAAATACAAGCTCAGAACCTCCAAACTAAATAAGAAAACAACTTCACCTTTTCTCAATTGCAATAAAAAAAAATGCATGCAATACCCATTCTGAAAAATACTAAAACAAATTCAGGTTCAATACAATAATATTCTATTGATTTAAAGATCCAATGCAGCCATTTTCATCTCAATATCAAATAATTTCTGGGTAACAATGAAGTACCTTACTGTGATTGTTTTAAATTAAAATTGTCAACAACAAAAAATAGAAAGGGCAATAGAAAAGAGCAAAATCAAAAAATACAGTGTTACAAGTACACATCCTATGACGAGGACAGCCACATTTGAATAACTCAAAAATCGTGTTCTGTGTCCACATTAAACTGAAAAAACAACTGCTATCCCCTGGTGGCGCAGAGGGTTAATGATCTGGTTGCAGATCTGTAGATTGCAGGTTCAATCTCACATGTTATTTAACCATGTTTCTGTTAAAAATAAACAGTGAAATTGAGGCTCAGATACACTCTACTAAAAGGGAGGATGTCTTTGTTTCATCCAGACCGAAATTCTGAATTTAGACTAACTGTAAAAAAAATTAACATTGTGTAAAAATTGACTGTTCAACTTTTAAAACACCACCCAATAAAATTCCTGCTTTGAGACACTTGACATGGTCCCCCCTGTCTTATTTTTCATGATCTGAAAAGCAAAAGTGATCCTAGATCAGCACTCTTGGATACCTTGTAAATATGGGCCCAGAAGTATGCAGCATATAAAGAGGATGGGTGAAGTGATGGTAAATAACCCAGTTACCAGTATATCCCTGGGTTAGTTATGTCTAAGTGCCGATGATGTTTTGGAAACATATATTTTGTGATGTCACTACAATGTTCCCACCAGACTGTTCGCACAACCTAATGAAACCATTCGGGAACCTTTAAAGAATAGACTAAATGTGTTCTGGGAATGTTCTTGTACCATAATGTGAATGTTTTTTGCACCTTAAAAGAAACATTGTACAATCATCCGCACAACTGGACAGTTTTGTGTCTTTTGGGAACAGATATTTTGTGATGTACCCACAATGTTCCCACCAGACTGTTCCCACAACTTAATGAAACATTCTGGGAACCTTTAAAGAACAGACAAAATGTGTTCTGGGAACATTCTTGCAACATCAGGCAAATGTTTTATACAAAAATGTTATAATCATCAGCACGACTGGACAGTTTTTATGTTATGAGAACATGTGCCGCAACTCTAAAGATTGTTCTGGGAACTTTTACAGAACCAATTTTGGTTTGCTGGGAAAACATTACTAGCACATTCTGTTATTACATTCCCTGGAAACCTAATGAGAACTTTTGGGGGAATGTTCTGTGATGGTTGTCACAGATGTTGTGCAGAGCATTTTAATGAATGTTAGGAGAACATTCCTAGGGTATTTTATTTAAAACATACAAAAATGAAAACATATTTAGTTATAATAAACTTTCTTTGAATGTTTTGGGGATGTTATCATCCTAATGTTAGATAAAACCCTAACTAGAACTTAAATTAAAATATTACCTAATGTTCTGGGAATGTTCCCAGTTTGCTGGGTCCATTTAGCTTGTGGCTTAATAACAGCAATGAGACTGACACATGTCCTGCTGAGACTGAGGCTGTCCAAATATGGCCACTGTATTTTTCACTTATCTCAACTTTCTAGTAACTAATAACAATTCAATCTGACCTTACCACTATGTCATTGGTATATCACATTTGACCTCAGGGTTAGGGGTAAACACAAGGGAGGGGGTTGAGAGGGTCTATGAAATAATCAGTATTCAGCTTGTTCCATTATTAAGTCTCATGTGACCCTTTCATTCAATTGTGGTCATGTCCTCACAAAGAGGCGTATCTAACCTACTGCTCGTATCTAACCCGTGGTTCCGTCCGACACTGAACCATGATGTGTTTACCTCTCAAACAGACCTAACATAGGCCAGAGGTACATTAGTGGATGAGGAGACATGTTGGGAGCATGCAGGCCATTTGTGACTCGTTTCAGGAAACTAGACGTATGTTGCACGTCACTACTTCACAGGAGAGGTATTTGAACGTAAAAACATATTTTTTAAATCATTTTTTTTTTGCCAGAAATGCCTTCTGGAACATGTGAACTTTCATGTGCCTTAATAACAAACTTGTATGCCATCTGTAAATAAGAATACAATTGTTAAATTACGAGCCTAGTTGGTTTAGCCAAGGAAAAAGACAGGAACCTTCCCGCTAGCCATGATTGACTGAGATAATGGATGGGCTGGACATGCCGAGAGATGAGTTTGGATTGACTGCCATGTAGCACACTTCTGTCTATAACATGAGCTCTTAGTATGTGTAGGTAATCCTTTCTAAAGCAGCTATTTTGAAAGATATTACAAATAACTGCAAAAGTGTAGCTAAGACCGAGTTTTGAAATCACTGGAAAGCCCGGTGGAAGCAGAGTATAATAGCTAAGGAGATGGAGAAAATGCAGGTGTTTGATTGCAAATATTATGCTGAGGGAGTCGAAAAGAGAACCCCTCTCTCCGAATTTCATCTTCAAACTAAGGGCAACCATGGAATCTGTGACAGAGAGGGAGAAGCGTTCATCCATGTGTATGGGTAAAAGAGTCTAGCTAGCTACATTTTCAGATATTATTAGTCAAAAAGAGAACACAGAAGGCTGTTGTATAAAACACCTGTTTCTGGATTACATCTTCAAACTAAGGGCAACCTTGGCATCCGTGACAGAGAGAGAGAAGCGTTCATCCATGTAAACGGGTAAGAGAGTCTAGCTAGCTACATTTTCAGATATTATACGTTTCTAATGTAGTCAAAAAGTTGTTTTCATTGCAAGTTAAAGCGTACTGTTAGATAGCTAGCTAACGTTAGCAGCTGGCTGGCTGGCTCGCTAGCTAACGTACGTGTATGATCTGTGTAGTAATATTATTCATATCTCAAAGCCATTTCCATTGATAGTCATAGCCTAATGTTAGCTAGCTAGCTAACATTGAACCTAGCTAGTTGGTTAGCTTCAGCTACCTGTAGATTCATGCAGGGTAGTAATCTTATGAGTTGGGATTATGGTTAATTGTTTAGCTAGCTAGCTAGATACATGTCTAAACAAAAGACTCTATTATGCAAGTAACCATTTCACTGTACCGTTTACACCTTCTGTATCCTTTGTATGTGACAAATAAACATTGATTTTATTTGATATAGTGTGTGTTTACCAGAGACGGTAATATGAAGAACAACATGACCTGCACCAAATTCAAATTAGCCACACCCACAACCGTAAGCTATTTTCTGTAATTAGCTCACCATTAACTTGTAAATAATGATCTTGTTGTGAGTTTATTTTCCCGTAATCAGGAATTAGCTAATGTTAAGACGTTGTCAGCTCTATGATATGGTCATTATTTGAACTGGCTACCCAGCTAACTTAACGTTAGCTAGCTAGCTAACAGGCTAGAAATGAACCAAAACATTGTTTAGAAAGTTCCTTTTAGTTGCCTGGTTTGCTAGATTGACATACATTAAATTCATTTTTAAATGGATGGACACCAGTTATGCTATTTTGGACCACCCGGCTGCTGATGTCATGCAGCCTGTCGTTTTTGTGTTTATACTTTTTCATAACGACAACGAGAAGTTTGATGTCGGACAACAATAGAATGTCCATGATGTCACTGCGACAATTGTATATTGACATGTCGATAGACGTAGTAAAACCAGCCTTTAGTCTTGAAATCTTTGGTTGTACACTACCGTACTCACTGTTTAGCACATGGCCTCACATGTGAATCCTTAAAGTAATGGGTGGGGCTAAGGCTTAAGAGGGTGTGAACGATGCTGAATGGGTGTAGTCAAAGAAGATCTCTCCAGTAGGCCATTTTCTCAAATGTGGGGTTACAAGCTTATCAACTTTCAAAGCAGAATTCCTCAACTGTAGTGTATGATATACCATTTTCTAGCTGTATGTCTCTACTTTTATCCAATGTAAAAAACATAATTTCACATTTTGCTACATTAGACCGAATCGAGCCGGTCGGTCACATTTGTATAATCTCAAAATCAGTCCATTTGTAGGGTAAGCACATGCTGAGAGCATGGTAAAATTATTAGTCATGTGGAAAAATCAAATGGGTATTTATTTGTAGCAAGGAGATCTTATCTTAACATACAAGGTTGGGCTGGTTATCACTGTTTAGGACGAAAACCACCCAGACATCTCTCGCTCTCCTGTTCGCTCTCTCTCTCTCTCACACACACTCTTACCCCCCCCACCCCCCCACACACACACACACATTGTTTGTGGTGAGGTATTAAGAGGTCAAAGGAAGTGAATTCAATGCATTTCTTAATTTCAGTTTCATGAAAATCCATCTTCTAAATTAAAGAAAGGCAATAGCTTCTGTCACACCGCATAACCCACACTGTAACTGATAAGGGCTTAATTAACAACAGTCGTATTATCGCTTTATTTCTTCTTCTGTTTTGGATGTAATTACCTGGGAGGTCATCTCTGTCAGCTACTGCTCTTGTCTTCCCCTCTCCTCTGTTCTGTGGGGAAAGACCCTCAGGCACACCGCACATTTTCACATCCCGAAAGAAAAACTAAACCCTAAACTCAATACTGAGGTTTGGAGACGTGATATAATTTAAGGTTATTGAAGTAAGGAAGAGGTTGGGAACATTAAATGAGTCAAATAAGGGCCTGAAAAGAGTAGCCAACAGCAACGGAATAATTTTTTGGTGGAAAAAGTGAGATTTTTCAGAGTTTTTTTTCAGAATGGGGGGTTGGTGAAATTATCAAGGATTTATGAGGTCTCATTCAGCCTGGAATAGCGAATGAATCCAATGTTTCGTTTTGGGATTGGGAAACACTTTTAAGAATGGCAGATTCATTTCTCAAATGTGAAGTGCGAAAGAGGAGGGGGTGTGGGTGCAGGAGAGAGATGGAGACATGGAAAAAGTGGAGTTAGACAGTGTAAAAGTGTTAGGCCTACGCCTTTATAATGTCTGCCCTTTTTCCCATATCAGAGGGAGTCTCGGATCAAAGGATCAACAATAAGACTTTAAAGGGTACATTTCTTAATCCAGGAGCGCAGTTTAGTGCCATGTATATCATCATTTGACTAGCTAGGTTGTTTCTGTCACATCTTACTCAAAGGGCTTTGGATGCCTGGACACCAAGTATGGAGATGCCAAGCTTGAAGGGGAGCTGAAGCAACACTAACTTTTTGGCCCCACTGTCACCTCTCTCCCCTCATTACTGAATGTAGCCTAGCATTTACCTCATTTCACACAGCATTATCCATGTTCAACAGGGTGACTCACACTCCGGGACCCGGGGACCCGGGGGTCCTCAGTACTCAGGTTTCTGTGGGATACAAGAACTGCAGTGGAACCGGGGGTAAATTACCCACACTGCTCCTGTCCCACCCTCTGTCGGAAACGTTAGCCAATTCGTTAGCCAATTCGGACACAGGTACGCAGCAGGCACTCACATACACAAGCACACGCACACGCACACGCACACACACACACACACACACACACACACACACACACACACAATAAAGGAACAAACCACATGCCCACACTGCCACTGACTCATATGATTACTTGAGGGCTTTCAATACCACAAAACAGCACCACAGCCTTGCATTACCATTTTTCTCTATTTAGTTTTTCAGTTCTCCACCATTTTGTTGTACAGATGTTATTTACAGATAACCTAGACAAAACAGACGTCTTGTTTCTATTTCGTCTGTCAATGTCAGGGGGGGTCTAGCTCCTGTCACTCCACTGATCTGACCGTGTATTGTTGTCTGTTACCGCGGCAACCAGCGCAGCCACCCTGGCCTTACGTGTAGTAATTCCTCCCATGTTAGCATCGGCCAGGAGCTGGAGTTTATTATGACACGTCGCCACCCTCCACGAACCACATGGACCCCTGTTTGTTTGAACAAGACATCCCCTCCCTTTCTCTCCACTGTAGAGAAAAGGCAAGTCTGAACTGTCACTAGGAGTGAGAGAAAGAAGGAGAGAGAGAGGCATAGAGAGGGATTGGGGATGTGTGTCAGGGGGACAACTGAGGTCGGCCATCATTAGAGCAAGGGTAGGCCTTTCTGTGACTAATTGAAATCTTCCAGAGGTCGCTCTCTTTCTCCTTCTCTAGTTCTCCCTCTTCTCTCTCTGTCTCCTTCAACCCAGACAGCCAGCACCAACATCTTTCCAGTGGGTGGCTCAGAAGAAAATGGATTGTCCGAAGGAAACAATTCTGGCCTCTGAGTAATGGCTTTCTTCCCCAGCGACGGGAACCAGGCTCCACACGGCATCACTCACCTTGCTGGGCCGGCACAAATACATCACCTCACATCAGCCACAATAACAGCAGTAATGCCTTGAGTAATCGTCTGGGTGGCCGCGCCTTCTAATTGGAAATTAAGTGCTCTTAACGTGGACTTTCTGCTGAGCCAGACAGTGAAATTGAGGGTACTGAGCAGGGCCTGGATGCATGGAGAGCCACGATGGAAAAATACGAACATTGGAGAAATCATGGCGTGGCATGCATGGGGAGACTGAAATGGCAGTATATAGGCCCAAACTGCTGAGAAACATCTATGGAAGAATTTGGTTGATGTTTGAATTCAAAAGTGGAGTGAAAGTAAAATAGTGTGTGTGTGTGTGTGTGTGTGTGTGTACTGTATAAGAGGGAGGGGACGGAGAAGGAGAGAGAGAGAGAGAGAGAGAGAGAGAGAGAGAGAGAGAGAGAGAGAGAGAGAGAGAGGCAGCGAGAGGGAGAAGGAGAGGCAGAGTAAGAGAGAGGTGGTATTCATTTCAGTCTGCAACCTCAGTCTCAATCAACAGCTCAATGAAACACGACCTCATATCAATTTTTCATTTCAAGGTTTATTATGGAATTTAACGATATGTTCAGTGAAAAAAGGACACACAATGCACAAGTATAGGTGAGCTAGGGGCATTTACCCTCTAGTCTACCCTCTACCCCCTGGTGCAGTGCTTATGGGGTTCCCTAGCACGGGTCAACAGTCTATACAGACACCCAGGGGTCTATGTAAAACATACCAACAGCACATAAGCCAACTGGGATCAAGATTGCCTGCCTGATTGACTGACTGGGTCCATATTTATCACTAACCGTGGTCTGACCGGGATCTTATATCTAAAAAAATCAACCAGACATTATTTATACTTACCTATATAAATATTTAGTCAGGAATTATAGATAAATCAATGTTTAATCCGGTGATTACAAGGCGAGTCATAGCAGCAAGTCAGCCAGCCCTGTGGCCCTCCAGCACCTGGCGTATTAACCTCAATTTCCAAATTGACGGGTTTGTGGGTCTGATATTGGACCGGTTCATCTTATTACCTTCTCACAGAGACCTTGCACTGTACTCCTTTGGGTTCACCCAAAGCCCTCAAAGGTAAACCCAAATACGGATGATTTTAGAAGGTAGTGTACAATCAAATCAAATCAAATTGTATTTGCCACATGCTTCGTAAACAACAGGTGTAGACTTCCCAACAATGCAGAGAGAGAAAAAAATACACAATGAGTAACAATAACTTGGCTATATACACGAGATTACAGATGGTTGATCAAATTTACAAATTGAATTAGGTATCCGTTATCAGACCAAATGGCTATTTATTTAATCTCAGAGGGGTTACGGGGGCCACTGCGGAGTAAGAGGGAGAAAAACTTGATATGCCTTTTTATAGCACTATAGTTCCATATGGATTTTGGCAGTGTTTTCTTTGGAATTTACTGTACGTGCTTGAAGATATGCTTTACAGGCTGTGTACTAAATTCATATTCATTAGACCAGAGTCTTCATCATTTCAGTAGGTTTTACTTTTGTCAAGAGCCATTCATAATTTTTATGAAACAGGTGAGGAGGAAAGGCAGAGATCTGATATTTGTAATCTCCAAAGTTTTGCTCACGCATGTGGTAAAGTGAGCTTTCAAATTGACAAAGTCCCCTGTTGGTTTGTGAAAACGTTATTTCTAATGTTGAAACTCCATTATATTGTAGATTGAGGTTTTTCAGTACATTTGTTTTACTCATAAATGCAAGGTTATTGTGAGGTTATTGCAAGGTTATAACACAGTGATACCCATCTCACATGGTTCAAATGGCTGCTTGTGTAAGAAGCAGGGATGATGAGGTAATGGTTATCTATGGGGAACACTATCTCTCTATTAGAGAGTGGTGTGTGTCAGCTCTGCTCTGGTCTGGTCCATCAGCGGGACACTACACTACACTAAGCACCAATAACATCTAAGTAGGTGTCTCCAGGGTACAGTTTCCAAGCTTCACTTTCTTCTCCACAGCCCACAGCAACACCCCAAGGGCCAATGTCACCCCAACACCCCACAACCCCTGTGACGCCCCGACCAACCGTGTTTTTGGGAGGTTTGGGGGGTTTCAATACCTCTCCGGTTATTGGACGAGGGGACCAGTCTCACGCACACGGCACAAGAGCGGCCGCTCTTGTGCCGTGTGCGTGAGACTGGTCACTTAGCATGTGGCGGTGCGTGAGTTGTCATGACGTGGTTGGCACAGCTCACTGCACACATACTAAACTGTATCGGACACCCTATAAATCTTGGGGGGAGGGAGAAAGTAAATAAGGCGGGTGAAATATGGCTACCTGACGAAGGAACGAGCGAATGTGAGAGAAGAGGGAGAGGGAGTGAGCGGTGTTCGGGGGGCTAGAGGGGTGTGTGGGGGGTATGGGGGGGTGTTTGGAGGTATGACAACCCAACAGTGTAGCATTCACAAGGGGTTAATTGGGAAGGTGTTTTTAAAGACTGTATGTATGCTGATGTTTTTTTAGAAAAGGTGGTCCGTGGAAAGAATTAAATGTCTACCTGCGGCATAATGAGGTGAAATTATTCTCCCCCCGCCGACATCGGGGTCTGGCAGCGAGGTGCGGAGACGCTTCGCCGCGCTAGTCAGGGCCTGCAAGACTGTTTTCACTCAAAATAAAGTAACAGAAATGGAACCTTCCAATTAATTTCCATTTACATATCCCTGGCTCCAGTTTCCATTCGGGAGGGCCTGGGGATGTGAGGTGCTGTTGCAGTCGCCAGGGTGATTATTTGATTAGATAATTAATAATTCCCCAGGTGCCGCAATTAATTTGAAATTAGCTAAACAAACCAGGAGCGCTGGTGTCATGTAGCATATGGGTGTGACTGACTTCTTCCACCTCTCATACACACATACACACACACACAGGCCCACACACACACACACACACACACATACGCACACACACACCTTCACACAGAGGCCAGGCTTATTCTGCAGAGCTTAGTCTAATCCTACCACTCCTCTCAGAGCAGTGACGTCCAGTAGTAAACACACTCACAGATTAGTGCGGTTTGTTTGCTTTCAGGTCGTTGGTGCCGTCACTGTGTGACCTGGCTCCTGGCTGCTGTGCTGTACAGTTTGTCACCTGCTCCATAGAGAGAGAGAGGGGTAGAGAGAGAAAATGAGAGAAAGAGAGAGAGGAGAGTGGGAGAGGATGATGTCATGGCTCTCAGAGTGAGAAGGGCCAGCTTATGTCCCACTGGGGAGAGAAGAGTGCCTCCATGGTTCCAGAGTGACTATATGGCGACTGTAATGTCTCAGTAAGACAGGGCATCAACCCTGACTCCAAACACAGTGGCCAGTCAGTAGGCTGTATATAGGAGCAGGTTAGGGATTCTCCTGTGGTGGCCTAGCATAGGCATAGATCAGGCTGTGATGGATTTGCGACTGAGTCATATAGGCAGCCATAACCCTTTCTACCCAGGATACAAGCTACTGCTTCGACAGACCACCAGGGAGGGGGAACCCCACCAGACCTTCTTCAGTGACCCTTAAAAAACAGACCGCCTGTTTTTCTCCTTGCAGGGTGCAGACGACATGAGAGCGTGAGACTCACCCCCCTCGCCCCATTTAGGTGAGTGATGGGCGAGCAGATTTTCTTAAAACAGCAGCAATTATCAGCGTGCAATTAGCTAGCCACCCGTGCAATTACAACCCACTCTGCCCTGCTCGGGTCCTGCAGAATGACTCACTCAACTGTGCCTGAGCAGAATGAGCAATGATGATGATGATGATGATGATGAGGATGATGGCCGTGATGTTGACTATATTAATATCGCAGCAGGCAGGCAGGGAGGAAAGGCAGAGGTGGTCGGTGTGTGTGGGGCCTGTGTTCTGCGAGTGGGGGCCTCCCCAGCCTGCCTGCCTTACCCTAACCTCTGGCCACCCCTGGCCATGGCGTGTGGGGGTAATTGTGATAATCCGCCTCTCGGAGGAACAGGAGGTCCCCATTAGAGTACTGTGGTTGTGGGGCCGCTCAGGTGACGTCCCGCCCACCCCACCACCCTGGCTGTTTTTGGGGGGCTTCTTGTTCCTCTGTGGCTCAGTGTTAGACCCCTTTGCTAAGCCCGATGGCTGGGCCGGCGCTAGCTGGCTATTTAAATAAAGCCCAGGGTAAATACGGTCCTAGACCAAGTAAACACATGTGTCATACAGTTTCAATTTGAACTTTAATTAAGTATATATATATTTTTTTCTTACTGAGGAAAGAAAAACAGGGTTTGGTAAGACCAGTGAGCTTTGGTGAGCTTAGGGAGGCAGACAGAGGAGCAGGCGATAGTCACCAACCCAACCAAGCCCCTGATAAGTCATCACTACCCCACTGACTGACTGGATCTATACCAGGTGGTGTCAGAGGAAGGCCCTAAAAATTGCCAAAGACTCCAGCCACCCAAGTCATAGACTGTTCTCTCCAAGTTTAGGTCCAAAAGGCTTCTTAACAGCTTCTACCCCCCACCCTATAGCCTCGTTACTGTTATTTTATTGTTGCTCTTTAATTATTAGTTTTTCTTCTCTTTTTTTTCTTTAATATTTTTTAACAAATGTTTTTAATTTACATCAGTCTATTTAGTAAATATTTTCTTAACACTTATTTTTACTTAAAACTGCATTGTTGGTTAAGGGCTTGTAAGTAAGCATTTCACTGTAAGTGAACAATTTGATTTGATAAGATTTAGGATGTACTCTTTTTTACCTTTTTTTTTGCTATATATTGGATGAATCAGGCATTTTGCCCACCCTTATATCTTTCACTCCAGATTTTCCACCAAAACCAGATAAAAACCATACAATTCTTAGCCTAACTCTATAGACAGTAATTGTCTCCTACAGACCCTCTCTCTCTCTCGTGTGTATGCAATGGTATCTGAGTTTAACCTGTCACAGACCCTGTTGAGTGTATCAACAGACTCCACAAGAGGGAGCAAAATCTCCACAGGGACCAAGCATAGCATCATCGTCACACAACAGCACCCATGGGTTGGGACAGTGGGCCACAAACCTTTCTGTATAGTAACCCACCTTAATATTTCTGAATTGTAAGCCTTATTCTCTGAGAAAAATACATTAGTTGAGTATGAATTACATCAGCTGAGTGTGTGGACTGCCCTCTCTCTCTCTCTTTGTCTCTCAGTAGCCCCGTTTTCACCTGGTTCTAACATGTGTCTGTTCTCCTGAGCTTGTCCACATTCTGACTGTGCCCACGTTTGTCGACAGGTGTAGACAATCAAAAGACGCATTGTGATATGATTGTGATTAGATCTTCCTGACCACCTCTGGAGGTAGTCGAAGACGCATCTTGTACGGGTATCCTTGAAGTGAAACGAATCTTGACAACGAAAGCATATACATTTGGCCAACGTCACGGTTGTCCCGCCCTCGCAAAAAAATCACACCGGCCAGTTGAGGTATAATTATGGACAACGACACCTCTACAATTCCAGCAGAATGAAGATCATTGTCTTCAGTAGAAACAAAGTACCTAATCGCACTGTGGTTGGATGCCACAGTTCAATCGAAATTAGATCATCATACAGAAATAAAAATATGTATGAAGAGATATAGTCGGGAAAGAGGGAAAAAGGGTTCTCCCGTTCCCATGTCCAATGCCAGTGCAAAACCAAATATTTGAAAACATCGTAGCAGGAGTGAGAACGGGAGAACCCAAAGCCCATTTTATTCAGAACTGGACAAAGTATTGGGTGACCATCCCACCACCCGCCCATCGTCCCATGCATCCACAATACATTTGTCGTTCAGTTTACATTCTGTAATGCTAGTATATCAGTCTATAACTCTCGAAATTGAAAGAGACTCCGTTAGTGAATTATCACTTACAGTTGAAGTCGGAAGTTTACATACACTTAGGTTGGAGTCATTAAAACTAGTTTTACAACCACTCCACAAATTTCTTGTTAACAAACTATAGTTTTGGCAAGTTGGTTAGGACATCAACTTTGTGCATGACACAAGTAATTTTTCCAACAATTGTTTACTGACAGATTATTTCACTTATAATTCACTGTATCACAATTCCAGTGGGTCAGAAGTTTACACACACTAAGTTGACTGTGCCTTCAAACAGCTTGGACATTTTCAGAAAATTATGTCATGGCTTTAGAAGCTTCTGATAGGCTAATTGACATCATTTGAGTCAATTGGAGGTGTACCTGTGGATGTATTTCAAGGCCTACCTTCACACTCAGTGCCTCTTTGCTTGACAACATTGGAAAATCAAAATAAATCAGCCAAGACTTCCGATTTTTTTTTGTAGACCTCCACAAGTCTGGTTCATCCTTGGCAGCAATTTCCAAACGCCTGAAGGTACCCGTTCATCTGTACAAACAATAGTACGCAAGTATAAACACCATGGGACCACGCAGGAAGGAGAAGCGTTCTGTCTCCTAGAGATTAATGTACTTTGGTGCGAAAAGTGCAAATAAATCCCAGAACAACAGCAAGGGACCTTGTGAAGATGCTGGAGGAAACAGGTATAAAAGTATCTATATCCACAGTAAAATGAGTCCTATATAAAAAAGCCAGACTACAGTTTGCAACTGCACATGGTGACAAAATCGTACTTTTTGGAGAGATGTCCTCTGGTCTGATGAAACAAAAATAGAACTGTTTGGCCATAATGACCATCGTTATGTTTGGAGGAAAAAGAGGAAGACTTGCAAGCCGAAGAACACCATCCCAACAGTGAAGCACTGTGGGGGTGCTTTGCTGCAGGGGGGACTGGTGCACTTCACAAAATAGATGGCATCATGAGGAAGGAAAATTATGTGGATATATTGAAGCAACATCTCAAGACATCAGTCAGGAAGTTAAAGCTTGGTCGCAAATGGGTCTTCCAAATGGACAATGACCCCAAGCATACTTCCAAAGTTGTGGCAAAATTGCTTAAGGACAACAAAGTCAAGGTATTGGAGTGGCCATCACAAAGCCCTGACCTCAATCCTATAGAACATTTGTGGGCAGAACTGAAAAAGCGTGTGCGAGCAAGGAGGCCTACAAACCTGACTCAGTTACACCAGCTCTGTCAGGAGGACTGGGCCAAAATTCACCCAACTTATTGTGGGAAGCTTGTGGAAGGCTACCCGAAACGTTTGACCCAAGTTAAACAATTTAAAGGCAATGCTACCAAATACTAATTGAGTGCATGTAAACTTCTGACCCACTGGGAATGTGATGAAAGAAATAAAAGCTGAAATAAATTATTATCTCTACTATTATTCTGACATTTCACATTCTTAAAATAAAGTGGTGATACTCACTGACCTAAAACAGGGAATTTTTACTAGGATTAAATGTCATGAATTGTGAAAAACTGAGTTTAAATGTATTTGGCTAAGGTGTATGTAAGCTTCCGACTTCAACTGTATATATATTGTGACGTCACGAGAGGCTACACAGCTTTCAGCGGGATTGCTCAAGTAGTGCAAGGAGACAAGGTTCAAACAAAACAAGGATTTTATTATAGGTCTTGGGAAATTAACGAAAATATAACAAAATTCTGTTCTCTTGTGGCTCTTTAAGGGTTAACAGTTCAGGGATGTCTCTTCCACATCCAAAATCATAATTCTCACTCGCTCAGATAACTTTTCCCCAGCCTTACTGTAGTCCACGTTGCAGCTAGTGGCCAACCCAGCAAAAAGTCCTTCCAAATGTCTCTCACGTATTTCCACAGGTGCATATATCCAAAGGTGAGTATTTCCCAAAGGTAAGTATCTCCAAATCCTTATATTCCTCATGGAAGTGGACGTGCAGCACTCTTGTCCTCCAGAGAGCCCAGGTTGGAGACTGTGTCTCTTCCCTTCCCAAACCTTCAGCTCATCAGCTCCTCATTTGTTTCAGCTGCGTGGGAAGATTGGCCATAGAGGGGTGGAGTTCCCGACCATACCAGCAGATGGAGCCATAGCTGTCTGGGTTTGCAGCCACCTCAGGGGATGTAACGTCCCTCCAGGACACAGCCTCTCGTGACATCACACATCCCCCTCCTCGGGACCGACGTCCTCGTCGGGTAAAGGCAGCGAAGAGGCATCACGCCGGGAGAGGGCGTCCGCATTGCCGTGGTGCTTGCCAGACTGCTCTCTCTTCAACTCCTCCAACTCTAGGACCAGGGACTCAGCCTCCTGTTGTCTCTCCTTGAGTTTCTTACTGAACGCATCAGCCTTGGTTTTAGCAGAGTTTAGCTTCTGTTGAGCAGCTTTCAGTTCCTTCTCTCTCTCTGCCTCCGCATTCTTCATCTTGTTCTCCAACACCTTGTACTTCTCCTCTGCCTTCTTCTGGACCTCCTTACTCCTGCGCAGGGTCTCCTCACACTCCTCGATGGTCCTGCGCAGCCTCTCCAGCTCCTCCTGTTGCTTAGGGAAGGAGCTCTGTTGGAGTTTAGCCTGGAGGATATCTAACTCTTCTGTCTTCATGTCTAACTGTTGCTTTAACAAACGATACCTCTCAGCGGTCCCCTTCAGACCAGACAGTTCTTTGTCCAGATTCTGTAGCTCCGTCTCTGTGTCGGTCTGGGCACCTGCCATCCCTATCAGAGCCCGGGGCGGGAGTGAGTAACTCGGAGGATTGCACCGGAGCCTTCCCAGGATGAGTCTTGCCTCTCCGTTTCCGAGGTACTCGGGTTATCCTCTCCTGAGACTCTCTCCAGAGTGGGTAAAAGGCTGGGCAGTCTCGTCCAATTAGGACAGGGACGGGGAGAATCAACCACCCCCGCCCGTCGTGTGTATGGTTCCCCGTGTGCTGGTCATTGTAAGTTCAGTAATGGGGTATTCTCTGGTGTCCCCATGGACACAGGAAACTGGGAGGACTTTCCCGGGGTCAGACACGTTGGGCCCACCAAATCCTTACGCACCAGGGTGGCCCGGCTACCAGAATCCAGTAAGGCCTCCACATCATGGTGATTCACAGTTACCGGGCAGGTGGGGGGTCGATCTGGGCCGCCATCTACGACTCCCAAGAGCGAGGCAAACGGTGTGTGGGTGCTGAGCTGGAGGACTCCGCAGTGGGCATAGGTTCATCGGCTGGTTTCCCACACTGCCAGGAGATATGTCCCATCTCCCCACACCGGTAACACTGTCGAGTTTCCCCCTCCTGGTGTACTCTTCTTGGACCCGCCTGGTTTCTGGCTCCCCCTGGAGCCGGGATAAGTCCTGACGTGGCTGGGTTCGAGACCTTGGGGTCCCTTTGGACGGGTTCTTCCCATTTGTGGTGGGGCCGCCCTCCTGGGGTCTTTTCGGGAAGCATTCAGCATCTCCGCTGTGGCCTCAAATGCATGCAGGTATGCCTCAATGTCATCGGTAGCTCCCATCTTAGATATAAAGTCACTTGCCTTTATTGGGCGGGTATTTTGGACCACCCTCTGTCTCTGCAACTGCAATTCCTCTGCCTTCAGAAGGTTGGCTTTCTTTTGCTCCTCCAAGAGAGCCACGTTTGCTTGCATCTGGGCTTGCTGGCCAGCAACAAGGGCTTTCAATATGTCCTCCATTTCAGTCGGCGGGGAGCCTACGGCCAACTTGGAAAACTGGGTGATCAAACCTTCGGTATCCTCCTCTGACATGCACTATTAACGCTTGAGCGTGCCCGTATTCTCCACCATCTGTGACGTCACGAGAGGCTACACAGCTTTCAGCGGGATTGCTCAAGTAGTGCAAGGAGACAAGGTTCAAACAAAACAAGGATTTTATTATAGGTCTTGGGAAATTAACGAAAATATAACAAAATTCTGTTCTCTTGTGGCTCTTTAAGGGTTAACAGTTCAGGGATGTCTCTTCCACATCCAAAATCATAATTCTCACTCGCTCAGATAACTTTTCCCCAGCCTTACTGTAGTCCACGTTGCAGCTAGTGGCCAACCCAGCAAAAAGTCCTTCCAAATGTCTCTCACGTATTTCCACAGGTGCATATATCCAAAGGTGAGTATTTCCCAAAGGTAAGTATCTCCAAATCCTTATATTCCTCATGGAAGTGGACGTGCAGCACTCTTGTCCTCCAGAGAGCCCAGGTTGGAGACTGTGTCTCTTCCCTTCCCAAACCTTCAGCTCATCAGCTCCTCATTTGTTTCAGCTGCGTGGGAAGATTGGCCATAGAGGGGTGGAGTTCCCGACCATACCAGCAGATGGAGCCATAGCTGTCTGGGTTTGCAGCCACCTCAGGGGGATGTAACGTCCCTCCAGGACACAGCCTCTCGTGACATCACACAATATATATATATATATATATATATATATATATATATATATATTAAATATATATTACATGTATTTAACCCCTTATTTTTGACACTAAACATTCCATATATATACTTCCATTCATTTTTTCAACTGGTACGGGAGGACCTTCAGACGAGTCTTGTGAGGCCTGTGGGCGTCCGAGAGCAAAACAACATGTAAGTGTTCGTGAGAGTCTCATCTTTCCATAGAGGGGTCATAATAGTTTTGTAGGCCAAACCGTTCATAAGCTACAGACAATTTTGTGAGAAGACCGATTTTCGGTCTAGCTCTGTCACCTTTCACTGCAGATGCAGAAGTGCGACATAGGCAGATGCAGAAGGTTGAGATGCATTCAATGCAAAAAAACAGATAGTGTGGCTGCATTCCAGACATGTAAAATACACACACTCTCCCCTCAGCCCTCAAATTAAGTGGACACTTCTGATGATGTATCATGACGTATGATGAGTTGACACTTGCAGGGCAAGGGGGTGAGGGAAGAATGAATCCATTTAAAATGGACTTCCCTTTCCCAGAAATGTATCACTCGTTCGTCCCACAGTTGTGTTTTCAGTCATCATGGAACCACCGGTAGCTGTTGTGTGTGTTTTATACGCGCTACAGTCAATTATGATTGCATTTCATATCTTGTCTAGAAGACAACGCATCCGCAGACATCGAATGCTAGCCATCCGACGATATCAGGTACATCAAAAATTACAATGTATAAGTGTGATGTCAGGGAAAGTTGCATGCGCTAGCTAACGTTTCCAAAAGCTAACCAAACAAAAACATCATTACTTTTACGATATGTGTTTGTAGCATCATGTGCATTAGTAGCACAATTTCTAACTTTTAATACATTAGTTTTTCATTTTTTGTTGACTTCTCCATATTGATGTTGGTTTTAAGTTTTGGCTGACTTTTCTTAGCGAATGTACAAACCTTGCGAATTGAATTATGGGGCGTTTCTACACATTACTGCTGTATGCATACTCAAACCTTATTGAATTACTACTGCCATCTGTGTGTGTAGTGTTGTGTCACTACTGATCACTACTGAATTGCTTCTGATCCTTTTTCATTTCCCACATAAACCCTTTAGAATTACTATTGAAAACTGACACATTAATTACTGTTTGCTTTTTCAAAATTCACTATTGACATCTTATTTCACTACTAGTGACATCATCAAACAACAAATAATAAGCTTATACAAACTTAATTGCATTTTTTTATTTAATACAATTAATTACATATTTATGCTTTTTTGTTAATCCCTTTGAGGCCTTGTCTTCATTCAGCTTTGAGTTAACTATCTTCAGATCCTCTTTTTTGTTGCCGCCACATTTCTCCACCATGTAACCATTTAGAAAATAAAAACAATCACAAGAGACAACCAATTATAATCTATTATCAATCATCTGCTAACAGAATTCACACAAGACAACACAGAGAAACATTTGATAAACATTGTTAATCTTACCAACAATGGCCTTCAGTCTTCTTATGTCGAGGGCCTTGGCATCAGGTCAAAAGAGGTAAGTAGAATGGGTACGTATACTAATATGAACTTACCCTACATTTTCTTTCAAACACACACACGTATTAGCTAGCATGACAAAAACAGAGGCTACATAGCTACATTTCAATGGGGCTAGCAAACAGCTAGGCTAAACCCAATACATCTCTATGATGATGGCTAATGGCTAAGACCGCTTTGGCTAGCAATCGTTTTGATGTGGTAAAAAGTTATATAAACAGCTAAACAATGACATGAAAGTATTCATAAAACATAAAGGAAAGTTCAATTGACAGATGCTGCCAGCATAAGGGCTATGAAAGACAGGATGATGAAGGAATGAAAGATGATTACATTGGGAATTGTCAAACAGTAGCTAGCTAACAAAAAACAACTACTTCCTGTTTTGTTGTCTTCTGCGGTCACGAGCACAGGAAGCCACAAGCTACAAAACTCTACTGATCGCTACTGAAAAGCCTGTGTAGTCTGGCTGTGGTGTTGCGACTACTTATTCACTATAGGCCCAATTCAGACTTCGGAAATTTGTGACCGACCACCTGGATTCGGTCTTATGTAGCAACATTTAAAATTGTGTTTTTTTACAATGGATAAAAGTAGATACTCAGAGCTTGAAAATGGTATATCATTCACTACAGTTGAGGAACAATGGGAACGTAATTCTGCTTTGAAAGTTAATAAACTTGTAACCCCACTTTTGAGAAAATGGCCCTTGAAAGTTTTGGTACACCTACTGGAAAGCTCTTCTTTGTCTACACGCATTCAGAATCGTTCACACCTTCTTAAGCCATAGCCCCACCCATCTCTTTAAGGATTCACATGAGGCCATGTGCTATCCCAGTCAACATGGTGGGTTTGGGCCTATTCCGTTTGAGACTCGGGGGACTCGGCATCGACTCGGACTCGGGGGGCTTCATACGAACCGAGCTCTTCCCGAGTCCGGCAGAATCATATTACTCTGGGTTCCGGCTGATGGTACTTCAGCATATCAGCATGAGGTTTTTATTTGGCAGGTGATGGAAGAATAAAAAAACGAATTCATGTGAATAATTTCACCTCGAATTTGCTAGGTCATTTGCAAGCTAAAATTCAGCCCATTAGGCTATTAAATGGAGAAGGACCCTAGAGAATCTATGCTATAAATTAATGCGATTTTCATACAGATTTTCTATGGAACCCCATTCACACTAATTCTATTAATTTCAGTTCTTCGGCCAATCCTGTCTTAATATAATGGCATTAGCAATTTTAGGCATATGCTGGTGGCCATGTTAATTATAGGACGACTTAGGATACATGATCCACAACAGACAGCACATCTCAGTGTCCTAGGCTATAGCCTATTTTTCTATAGTAGGCCTATCTGTAAACGCTGATACATCCTGACAAAATACACCATATGAATGGCCTAATGTAATTTTCTGGACCTTGTAAACTGTCAAGAATAAACCCAGAACTGATCCAAATGGTTGTATAATCAGGGCTTTATTTCGGCATGAAACACAAAAGGACGTTTGAGCGATTATTCAAATTAGCCTACATCACTGCAGTTGACAGCCTAGACAATAATTGTTTACTAACAATAATACATTCTTAATTGCACTGTGTTGTTGTAGCCTAGGAGGTATAATAATTTTATTTCCTAAAAACGCTAATGATATCAATAGTGGAGCATGCCCGGTGACCGCAGAGCACAGCATGGAGGAACGCATAGGTCTACATCTTCCATTTGATAATCTGCTGTCCTAGGCTGAAGGAGTGATGCAGCCTACAACCATGCATGTTTAATTATTGCAATACCCTATTAAACTGTTACAAATTTAGTCTATAGCCTATTAAAATAGCAAAATAAATAACGACCATGATAGTCAATGGAAAAAATTATGGCGCTCGAAACGTCCTGAATATGGGTTCGATTCCCGGGGCCACGAATGGAAAATGAATGCATGCATACTGTCCTTTTGGATAAAAGCTTCTGCTTAATGTCACATTTATTATTTTTGCACACATATTTGTGAGACATCGAACATTTTCCTGCAAGGAACTTTTGACTGTTGCCATGGGCTGCCTGCGCATACTGAGAAGACAGAAGAACATAAAACAGCGTATCTAAACCGGGTAAGTTATTCATTGTATCACCAACTGTGTAACTTTGTCTTAGTGTTTCTTTGTCATAACCCAAGGTTGCATGCCAAATTTCTGCTGAACCTAAACATAGATGGTTTAATTCAAGATTGAGACCTCAAATCACCAAGTCAACAATAGGCTACTATTTCCTGTCAGTTTTACAAATCTGTGATTGTAATTTCCAACATAGCAAATAGCAGCATACATGTATTGTCAATTGCCAACATCAATGCTTGCTGAAGTATCCTTAATAGGGAGCTAGCATTAGCTCTAAAGGAACCAAAAACACACAATCCAGCACCAGTGGCTTCTGCTGCTCGAGCCTTCTGCTTTGCAGCTCGAGCCGGACTCGGAAGCTGACTTTCCAACGGTTGTTGTGAGTGTCAGTCAGTTGGTTAACAGTCGAGGCCAGCCGGAGAAGATAGCAAAAAAATCAAAATAGGTAATTGTAGCTATTTTATTTGTAGTAGTGTTTGTGACATTGTAGCTAGCATCATTTCTGGACTGGTCATGGTTGTTGTCAAAGTTTCTCCATTATGTCAGCTAATGTTAATGTTAGCTAGCTAGCTATCTTAGCTAATAACTGTTAGAGCAGAGGTAGCTAGCTAAGTCAATATGTTTAGGGCCAAGCCTATGTGATATTAGGTAGCTAATTGAGCTAGATAATATTTTTGTTTGTAAAATATCAGTAGTCTAGCTAAGACTAGGCAAAGTATTCAGACCCCTTGACTTTTTCCATATCGTGTTAGGTAATAGCCTTATTCTGAAATTGATTAAAACGTTTTTTTCCTCATCAATCTACACACAATACCCCATAACGACAAAGGAAAAACAGGTTTTTCAATTTTTTTTGCTAATTTATTAAAAATAAAAAACGGAAATATTACATTTACATAAGTATTCAGACCGTTACTCAGTACTTTGTTGAAGCACCTTTGGCAGCGATTACAGCCTTGAGTCTTCTTGGGTATGAAGCTACAAGCTTGGCACACCTGTATTTGAAAAATGAAAAATGTATGCACTCACTAACTGTAAGTCGCTCTGGATAAGAGCATCTGCTAAATGACTAAAATGTAAATGTATTTGGGGAGTTTCTCCCATTCTTCTCTGCAGATCCTCTCAAGCTCTGTCAGGTTGGATGGGGAGCGTTGCTGCACAGCTATTTTCAGGTCTCTCCAGCGATGTTCGATCAGGTTTAACACCCTGGACAACACCCTGTCGTTCTCCGCTAACATCAAGGCGGTGACCCGATCCTGTAGGTTCATGCTCTACAACATTCGGAGAGTACGACCCTGCCTTACACAGGAAGCGGCACAGGTCCTAATCCAGGCACTTGTCATCTCCCGTCTGGATTACTGCAACTCGCTGTTGGCTGGGCTCCCTGCCTGTGCCATTAAACCCCTACAACTCATCCAGAATGCCGCAGCCCGTCTGGTGTTCAACCTTCCCAAGTTCTCTCACGTCACCCCGCTCCTCCGCACACTCCACTGGCTTCCAGCTGAAGCTCGCATCTGCTACAAGACCATGGTGCTTGCCTACGGAGCTGTGAGGGGAACGGCACCTCCTTACCTTCAGTCTCTGATCAGACCCTACACCCAAACGAGGGCATTGCATTCATCCACCTCTGGCCTGCTGGCCCCCCTACCTCTGCGGAAGCACAGTTCCTGCTCAGCCCAGTCAAAACTGTTCGCTGCTCTGGCACCCCAATGGTGGAACAAGCTCCCTCACGATGCCAGGACAGCGGAGTCACTCACCACCTTCCGGAGACACTTGAAACCCCACCTCTTTAAGGAATACCTGGGATAGGATAAAGTAATCCTTTCCCCCCCCCCCCCACCCCCTTACCCAAATAAAAATAAAAATAAATAAATAAAAAATACATATTGTAAAGTGGTTATCCCACTGGCTTTAAGGTGAATGCACCAATTTGTAAGTCGCTCTGGATAAGAGCGTCTGCTAAATGACGTAAATGTAAATGTAATGTAAATGTTTAAGTCTGGGCTCTGGCTGGGCCACTCAAGGACATTCAGAGACTTGTCCTGAAGCCACTCCTGCGTTGTCTTTGCTGTGTGCTTAGGGTTGTTGTCCTGTTGGAAAGTGAACATTCGCCCCAGTCTGAGGTCCTGAGAGCTCTGGAGCAGGTTTTCATCAAGGATCTCTCTGTCCTTTGCTCCATTCATTTTAACTTGATCCTGACTAGTCTCCCAGTCCCTGTCGCTGAAAAACATCCCCACAGCACGATTCTGCCACCACCATGCTTCACCGTAGGGATGGTGCAAGGTTTCCTCCAGACGTGATGCTTGGCATTCAGGCCAAAGAGTTCATTCTTGGTTTCATCAGACCAGAAAATCTTGTTTCTCATGGTCTGAGAGTCTTTAGGTGCCTTTGGTAAACTCCAAGTGGGCTGTCATGTGCCTTTTACTGAGGAGTGGCTCCCGTCTGGGCACTCTACATTTACATTTACGTCATTTAGCAGGCTCTTATCCAGAGCGACTTACAAATTGGCCTGATTGGTGGAGTGCTGCAGAGATGGTTGTCCTTCTGGAAGGTTCTCCCATCTCCACAGAGGAACTCTATAGCTCTGTCAGAGTGACCATCGGGTTCTTGGTCACCTCCCTGACCAAGGCCCTTCTCTCCAGATTGCTCAGTTTGGTCAGGTGGCCAGCTCTAGGAAGAGTCTTGGTGGTTCCAAACTTCGTCCATTTAAGAATGATGGAGGCCACTGTGTTCTTAGGGACCTAAAATGCTGCAGAAATGTTTTGGTACCCTTCCTCAGATCTGTGCCTCGACACAATCCTGTCTCGGAGCTCTACGGACAATTCATTCGACCTCATAGCTTGGTTTTTGCTCTGACATGCACGGTCAACTGTGGGACCTTATAAAGACAGTTGTGTGCCTTTCCAAATCATATCCAATCAATTTAATTTACCACAGGTGGACTCCAATCAAGTTGTAGAAACATCTCAAGGATGATCAATGGAAACAGGATACACCTAAGCTCAATTTAGAGTCTCATAGCTAAGAGTCTGAATATTTGTGTAAATAAGGTATTTCAGTTTTTAATTTTTAATACATTTGCAAAACTTTGCTTTGTCATTATGGGGTATTGTGTGTAGATTGCTGAGGATTTTTATTTATTTAATCCATTTTAGAATAAGGCTGTACTGTAACAACATGTGTAAAAAGTCAAGGGGTATGAATACCTTCCGAAGGCACTGTCTCGAGCTAGCTAACAGTCACAGTTAGCTATGCTAGCTAGCTAACATTAGCTAGCTAGCTATGTCCAGTGAGTCACAAAGAACTCACACGACCCCAACTGGTCTCGAGCGGAGATGACAAAGAGCGGTTTAGTGGTTTATTTAGTTTCACATGTAATATGGAAGCTAAACGCTGAATTACACTAACACATACAATATATATTTATATATATATATATATATGATCCTGGTGGTTCTGTGTAACGTTAGCTACCTGAATTATTTGGATCTAGTTAGTGGTCAACCACAAAACAATAAATAGTTTTGCGAAACTATTAATGGTTGACCCTATACAGTCAATGGGTCAATCAGCTGCTGTCTTCTTTCATTGAACAGCACATCTATAAAAAAAATAAAAATAAACCTTTAAATATAATGTAAAGCAACATTCTATAGGTTGAATGATTCGTTTTTCCAGGTGACCATAGAATTAGGAATTAGAATACTATTATGACATAGCCTGACAATAGATCCCAGAAAATAGTTATTTTCAGAGGGAAACTGACCCGAGACCTTTGAGGCCCATGGCCCGCCTGTTGCCCATCCCTGACCTAGAATCCTGAAATTCTGTGCATAGTTTCCTTTTCTCACAAGGAACAAATTTGCCTCAAGGTCTGCCATGATGGATTTTCCGCCATTTTGAATTTTAAAAAAAACAACACTTAAATGACATCCACAGAGAGAATGCCAAGAGTGTGCAAAGCTGTCATCAAGACAAAGGGTGGCTATTTGAAGAATCTCAAATATAAAATATATTTTGATTTGTTTAACACTTTTTTGGTTACTACATGATTCCATGTGTGTTATTTCATAGTGTTGATGTCTTCACTATTATTCTACAATGTAGAAAATAGTAAAAATAAAGAAAAACCCTTGAATGAGTAGGTGTGTCCAAACTTTTGACTGGTATTGTACATACATGTAAGTGATAAACACTGACTCTTTGAACTGCCCGAGTTTGTTAGTTCCAGATAATGTACAGAGCGTAATCGTTTACCCCACTTACAATGGTTGCCAAAGAGAACAAGCACATATTTACTGGTAAAAATTACATGTTTTCAATGAGATTTTAATTTTGATATGTAAATTCATACTTTTTCACCCTTCCACTAAACCTGGTTGTTCGTTATATCGGTTAGGTTGCTAGAGAAGCGGACTTGTTGTCCATTCTATTTGTTTGATTGCTATGCAGGCTGGCAATGTTCTTATCCCTTGCTTGCTAGCTAGCCAACTATGGATAACAGAGTCGTGTCAACTCTGCAGATAGAATAACATCAAAGTAGCTGCATTTGCGTTTGTTTAAGCTGTTTTCTGACATTTATTTGGATACATCCATGCTACGGTACATACGTAGTGCCTGTTGAGGGATGACACCCACACAAAGTCAATTTCATTTATTTAAATAAAAGTTTTAAAATGAGAAAATGTCATGTCTTTTTTTTATGTTTATGTTGTTCATAGTTTGGTTGATAGCTGCAATATTACTACCTACATTTAATATGATATTACTACCAACATTTAATATTTAAAAATGTTAGTGATGGGGGGTAGAAACGAGTGGATTTGGGCCATTGATGGGCCTAAAATGGCAGCTTTGGCTCAGTTCAGGCTGCCAAATCTGGGCCGAATGACTCGGCCTAATCTGTATCGTCATTCATTTCGGACTCGGGCCAGATCCGGCTGCCAGACCCGGGCCAGCAGTTTTAGATCTGGCATGCTCGAATCAGGCCAGATATGGGCCAGATGTTTGTGCTACCTGGGAAACTACCAAAGATTTCAAGATTAAAAGCTGGTTTATACTACGTCTATCAACATGTCTGTAAACAGTTGTCGCAGTGAAATCATGAACATTCTATTGTGCATTTTCAAACTTGTCATTTTCGTTATGAAACTTGTCATCAAACTTGTCATTGTTGTTATGAAAAAGTATAAACACAAAAACAACAGGATGCATGACATGACGGAAAGTAAACTCACAACAAGATAATTATTTACACGTTAATGGCGAGCTAATTACAGAAAATAGCTTATGGTTGTGAGTGTGTCGAAATAAAAGCAAGGCATTCTACCGAAGGCATTCTGTCTCGTTGGCCTAATGTTATATCCTAATTTGACTTTGGTGCAGGTCATGTTCTTCTTCGCATTACCGTCTCTGGAAAACACATACTATATAAACTAAAATCAAAGTTTATTTGTCACATGCACAGGATACAGAAGGTATAAATGGTACAGTGAAATGGTTACTTGCATAGAGGAGTCTTTTGTTTAGACATTTAGCTAGCTAGCTAAACAATGAACCATAATCCCAACTCGTTACTACCATGCATGATTCTGCAGGTAACTAAATTTAACCAACTAGGTTCAATGTTAGCTAGCTAGCTGACATTAGGCTACAACTAGCAATGCAAATCACTTTCTGAGATACAAATAATAGTACTACACAGATCATACATGTAACGTTAGCTAGCGAACCAGCCAGCTAACGTTAGCTAGCTATCTAACAGTACGCTTTAACTTGCAATGAAAACGACTTTCTGACAAAATTAGAAACACATAATATCTGAAAATGTAGCTAGTGAGACTATTTTACCCATACACATGGATGAACGCTTCTCCCTCTCTGTCACAGATTCCATGGTTGCCCTTAGTTTGAAGATGAAATCCGGAGAGAGGGGTTCTCTTTTCGACTCCCTCAGCATAATATTTGCAATCAAACACCTGAATTTTCTCCATCTCCTTAGCTATCATATTCTGCTTCCACCGGGCATTCCACTGATTTCATAACTCAGTGAACTTCTTCGTTGCAGTTCTTCGTGATATCTTACAAAAAATACGCGTTAGAAAGGATTACCTACACATACTGAGCAGCTCATGTTAAAGACAGAATCATGCTACATGACAGACCAATCCGAACTCATCTCTCGGCATGTCCAGCCCATCCATTATCTCAGCCAATCATGGCTAGTGGGCAGGTTCCTGTCTTTTTCCATGGCTAAACCAACTAGGCTCGTAATTTAACAATTGTATTTGTATTTACAGATGGCATAGAAATGTGTTATTAAGGCACATGAAAGTTCACATGTTCCAGAAGGCATTTCTGCCAAAAAATACATTTTGATTAAAAAAATGTGAAGTAGTGACGTGTGACATACGCCTAATTTCCTGAAACAAGTCACATTTGCGCCTTTCCTACGCATACCTTTCCTACACACTTCTCAGTAGTTGGTATTCAGACTTACCTTATGCAAGTGCGTAACAGACTTTGCAGGCGTGGGTCCCTTGCTTGCTCTGAATACATACCATTCAACCACTGAAAACCCTCCCACTTGCTAGTCAACAGATTTTCTTGTGGAGTTTGCGTTCAATAGGGTTTAAATTACATTTATCTTAAGCCATTCTTTTAAATATGGTGTACCTTTAATTAGAATTTTGTTGACAGACTCACTAGAATACATAAAGAGAATGGGTTCAGAATATAGGGTTCAAAAAAAAGAAATCCATCTAAATATATGCATATTCGTCTCTGTTTCAGCATCAACTGGTAGATTAAAAAATACTCTGATTTTGTAGATTATGTAGACACATTTTATTGTTAGGAAAGTATGTATGAATAAAAAAAAACAGGGTTGGAGAGTCTTTATCCACTAAACATATTGGAAAACAGCGGTTTGATTCATCCTGAAATTACCATATTCAAGTTCAATACATGAAATATTGGAAGGTGGAAAAAAAGTGTACAATAAGGGTTGAACAATAGTCCTATAAATCTACCCTAATCCTCACTAATCAAGGAACTGTATGACAATGGTGCAGTCTTCATGAACTGTGCGCCAGGCTCCAGGTTTAAACTGCTACATGTGGTCTGAGTTCCATAATGATTCAAATAGGCTACATGTCCCAAATTATTGCGCAATGTTAGCCTAATATGAACTCCCCCCGCCCGTCGACAAACATTTTTAGTAGGTTTTCGCTCCAACCCCAGTTGTAACTAACCTGATTCACTTTATCAACCAGCTAATTCTTAAACCCAGGTGGGCTAGATTAAGGTTGGAGTGGAAATCTACAGGGCAAATAACAAATATCAATCAGATAGTGATCGGATCATCTTGATCGGATGAAGACAACCACATGTTAATGCAAGGTTTAACCACAGCTTCTCTCTCTCTCTCAATTCGATTTCAATTTAAGGGGCTTTATTGGCATGGGAAACATATGTTTACAATGCCAAAGAAAGTGAAATAGATAATAAACAAATATAAAATCAACAGTAAACATTACACTCACAAAAGTTCCAAAATAATAAAGGCATTTCAAGTGTCATAGTATGTCTATATACAGTGTTCTAATGTTGTGCAAATCGTTAAAGTACACAAGGGAAAATAAATAAACATAAATATAGGTTGGATGTACAATGGTGTTTGTTCTTCACTGGTTGCCCTTTTCCTGCGGCAACAGGTCACAAATCTTGCTGCTGTGATTGCACACTGTGGTATTTCACCCAATAGATATGGGAGTTTATCAAAATTGGATTTGTTTTCAAATTATTTGTGGGTCTGTGTAATCTGAGGGAAATATGTGTCTCTAATATGGTCATACATTTGGCAGGAAGTTAGGAAGTGCAGCTCCGTTTCCACCTCATTTTGTGGGCAGTGTGCACATAGCCTGTCTTCTCTTGAGAGCCAGGTCTGCCTTCGGCGGCCTTTCTCAATAGCAAGGCTATGCTCACTGAGTCTGTACATAGTCAAAGATTTCCTTAATTTTGGGTCAGTCATGGTGGTCAGGTATTCTGCCACTGTGTACTCTCTTTTTAGGGCCAAATAGCATTCTAGTTTGCTCAGTTGTTTTGTAAATTCTTTCCAATGTGTCAAGTATTTATCTTTTTGTTTTCTCATGATTTGGTTGGGTCTAATTGTGATGCTGTCCTGGGGCTCTGTGGGGTCTGTTTGTGTTTGTGAACAGAGCCCCAGGACCAGCTTGCTTAGGGGGCTCTTCTCCAGGTTCATTTCTCTGTAGGTGATGGCTTTGTTATGGAAGGTTTGGGAATCGCTTCTTTTTAGGTGGTTGTAGAATTTAACGTCTCTTTTCTGGATTTTGATCATTAGCGGGTATCGGCCTAATTCTGCTAATGGGTTCTATAACAGATTCAAGTATTTTTAGCCAGATCCTAATTGGTATGTCGAATTTTATGTTCCTTTTGATGGCATAGAAGGCCCTTCTTGCCTTGTCTCTCAGATTGTTCACATCTTTATGGAAGTTACCTGTGGCGCTGATGTTTAGGCCGAGGTATGTATAGTTTTTTGTGTGCTCTAGGACAACGGTGTCTAGATGGAATTTGTATTCATGGTCCTGGCAACTGGACCTATTTTGGAATACCATTATTTTTGTCTTACTGAGATTTACTGTCAGGGCTGACAGAATCTGTGCAGAATATCTAGGTGCTGCTGTAGGCCCTCCTTGTTTGGGGAGAGAAGAACCAGATCATCAGCAAACAGTAGACATTTGACTTCAGATTCTAGTAGGGTGAGGCCGGGTGCTGCAGACTGTTCTAGTGCCCTCGCCAATTCGTTGATATATATGTTGAAGAGGGTGGGGCTTAAGCTGCATCCCTGTCTCACCCCCCGGCCCTGTGGAAAGAAATGTGTGTGTTTTTTGCCAGTTTTAACCGCACACTTGTTGTTTGTGTACATGGATTTTATAATGTTGTATGTTTTCCCCCAACACCACTTTCCATCAATTTGTATAGCAGGCCCTCATGCCAAATTGAGTCGAAAGCTTTTTTGAAATCAACAAAGCATGAGAAGACTTTGTCTTTGTTTTGGTTTGTTTGTTTGTCAATTAGGGTGTGCAGGGTGAATACATGGTCTGTCGTACGGTAATTAGGCCAATTTGACATTTGCTCAGTACATTGTTTTCGCTGAGGAAATGTATGAGTCTGCTGTTAATGATAATGCAGAGGATTTTCCCAAGGTTGCTATTGACGCATATCCCACGGTAGTTATTGGGGTCAAATTTGTCTCCACCTTTGTGGATTGGGGTGATCAGTCCTTGGATCCAAATATTGGGGAATATGCCAGAGCTGAGGATCATGGTAAAGAGATTAAGTATAGCCAATCAGAATTTGCGGTCTGTATATTTTATCATTTAATTTAGGATACCATCAACCCCACAGGCCTTTTTGGGTTGAAGGGTTTGTATTTTGTCCTGTAGTTCAATCAATGTAATTGGAGAATCCAGTGGGTTCTGGTCTCTCTCTCTCTCTCTCTCTCTCTCTCTCTCTCTCTCTCTCTCTCTCTCTCTCTCTCTCTCTCTCTCTCTCTCTCTCTCTCTCTCTCTCTCTCTCTCTCTCTCTCTCTCTCTCTCTCTCTCTCTCTCTCTCTCTCTCTCTCTCTCTCTCTCGGGCTCCATGATCTACTCCCTCTCTCTCTGTAGGTTTCTGTTTCATTGAATTCCCTATAACAAGGCAAATGTCATTGTCACTAGCCAAATTAGGATAATTAATAACCCCTCCTGGGCTATTGTAATAAGCAGTCTGCGATCTGGAGTTAAAGAAAACACCACGTCTGTGTTTGGGAAAATAAATATGTTTAGAAAAAATTTGAGATTACACTTTTAAATCACACTCTGTTTAGCATGTGTCTGGGAAAAAGGTATGAGCACAGTCACTTTTCCCAGACCTCTCAAAAGTAATATTCTCATCTTTGGAATATGGTAATTGCCCTCTTTAGCGATTGTAATACTGTTCGCTATGTGTGTTTCTGTTTTCCTGCATTATTTTCAGAAGCTATCCTATTTGCTAAACAGATGTGGGGTCACTGAAATGATTTTTGATCACACAAATCCATTTGTTTCTGATAATAAAATTATTTACTCTATTTTTAGGATATCACACTGTCAGAGTTAATTTTGTATTTCATTTCGATCAGATGATGGAGTTAGAATATTTTAGAACAGAACTTGGAAAAGACGCTTCTCTGAATGAATGCTGAGTAATACCAAAAGGGAAGAAAAAAAGACTTGGTGGAAGAATCTTCCTCGTCACTCCTCATATAAAGTACATGACCAACATCAGACAAGGTGGCTATTGGTCAAAATGATGCAATGTTGAGTAAGCCTTTTTCCTCTGCTTATTTCTGAAAGTCCAGGGGAACCTGTTTTGTGGGTATGGATGTGACACATCTAAATACAGTTCAATAAAATGTTTTGCTCCATGACTGGTCAGAATATTTATTATATTTATTTAGGTCAATAATAACATCAAATATTCCATTAATACCATTAAGTTAGAACATGTATTTTTAGCTTTCATAGCGGTACAGACAGAGAGCGAGGGAAATATTCAAGCAATCAGTGGTACCACACTATGTCCTTGTTTGGACAGACTTGAGCAATTTGTAAAGGAGTCCACTGCTACTGAGGCAAACTGTGTGTGTGCATGTGTGTGTGTGTGTGTGTGTGTGTGTGTGTGTGTGTGTGTGTGTGTGTGTGTGTGTGTGTGTGTGTGTGTGTGTGTGTGTGTGTGTGTGTGTGTGTGTGTGTGAAAGTTGAATCTCCCAGTCCTGGTTGATGTTATTCTTCCATTCTGATTTCCTTTCACTTCAAACCCTATTTAAACTCATTTAAAATAATTTCTTTACTTTACAGTTGTTCTCGAGACGGGGAGGGAGGCCTAGAAAAAGGTATCCACATCCACACATCTCCCACTGACACTGATTTTCACAGGAACAGCAATGAAAAATCGGTCATTTTGTGTTTTTCAAGTAATTTTCATATTTTGCCTTCTTATGTTTCCCCTGTCTGAGACCTGCCACTTGTCTGAGAAAGCCGGGGTATTTTTTCTGCCCTTCCTGCCAATCTGATGTGACAGTTTAAGGGCAGGGTGGCATGGGTAGTGTGGTTATAGTGGCACAGAGTCTGCCTTTTGATTGGCGCCTAGTGTTCAGGCCAAACTCAATGCATGAGTCAGCGAGAACATGCACATACAGCACACTCATAGGACAACATTGCCATGGCAACCCAGAATGAAATTAAAGGCTGGCGTCATGTTTTGCATATTTTTCTTATTTGATCCCAAAAAAATTGATAGTTCGGAAATGTATTTTGTTGTAGACGGAAAGGGAAAACATGGTAAGAGACCAATATGGTCGGAATTTTTTACCAACGGAAGAAAACAATTTTGGTCAGAATTAGCAACAAGTTGTCCCAGCTAGTAGCACATCTTCCTGTTTGTAAAAGCACACTACAAAAATAAAGTGTAGCCTACTTAAATTGGAGCTGACACCGTTTTATCAACATTCAATCTAATTAAAATCTGTTCATATACACCCCCAGGAAGAATATGACCCTTTTTTTTGTTTTTCAATTTCTGACAAGCGAGCACTTAGATATGGTCATTTTCACATTTTCATAAATTCATAGAATGTTTGGGAATGACGTATAGTAAGGCATTTGTGAAAATTCTATAGCAATATAGAGTGGGAAAGCAACTGTGCGTTAAGGCAATTAATAGACACTGCAGCAAATAAAACCTAATAAAAATATCTGTCTTGTCCAGGACCGGAGTCTAAGCAGAGCTACAGTAGGCCTATATGCAAATAAGCCATTTGCCACACGGGCCTGCCATTATTCACTTCGAACTGGACTGTGCATTTACAGTCAGTAGCAACAGCGCGATTTTAAGTTATTAGAAAGCATTCACCAAAAGCCACAACATACACCTGAATGGATTTCTGCAAATATGTAAATACCACGGGAGTCCTCCTACATTTGGGAACTTTACAGTCCTATTGATCAAACAACCATGAAAAGATAGGCTATCTCTCCTCAGTTGCCTATGCACGTCAACAACAACAAGATCAAGATCAACAACTAATGCTAGCCAGAGTGAGAAGCTCAAATCTAACGAGGGAACATGAGATAAACCCTCTCAAATGTTTTAAACTAGTTGGCCGTCAAAATTGCACTGAAACGATGGGGAATAGTAGCCTGCTCGTCCTTCTGTAGCTTGCCTGCCAATGCATGCTTGTCCCAACCCACGTTTTGACAACTGAATGGGAACTTTCCTGCCTACCCACCTATTTGATCGATGCCAAATACATTTGATTGACAACTAAGAGATATGCTAACTGTGGATAACAGTCGTTCAAATTCAGTATAGCTAGCTAGCTAGCAAAGCGATTCACATTTTTTGCTAACTAACCAAATGGCACCTGCATCTTTAGCTGTAGCCATCAAAAAACGATATGAGGGGAAAAAGTCAGTCACTCACCCACTCCTCCAATGAAATGACATCCTCCCATTAGCTAGCTTGTTAATGTTAGGATTCATGTATTTAGCTGGCTAAATAGCTAGCTACATAAATAGATACACTAGGGGTGTCAAACTCAATCAGCACACAGGCCATATTGAAAAAACACAACGGATTTGTGGGCCAGACATATCCTATTTATTTTTACAAAAAAACATGCAACTGCGACCCAAACTGGCCATTGTTTTATTAGAAAAAATATGGTCCTTTATAAAGTACATAGGATGCTGTATATAGGATTTTAACATATTTAAACAAAAGAAGAGATAAATAATATTTGGCCAGCCTTTGCTGCTATGCTTGCAGATGTGCATAATATGCTGTGACCCTAATCAAAAAGTATTTAATATTTCCAAATACAAAAGCGTAGCTATAGGTTTGTTGTAACATTTAAACTTAAAACATGTTTTTAATTTTTTTGCACTGAATGGATCACCGGTGTGGTTGAATGCAGCATTGCTGTATGGTGCACTCAAAATATATTGTAGTTGAATATCCAGCATAGGCTACTGCTCAAATGTTGCTGTAATAGGCCTACATGTTTCTCCTTTGCATGGTGTTTTGTTGCAGGTTTAGTTTTTCGGTTATTCATTGTCACGCTTTTAAAACCAAAGCAACATTTTAGTAGCCTAGCTAGGACTGCATGTGTCTGTACACTTTCCCTCCACTGTGTGCTGCAAACGGGACACACGAAAGCAGTGCAACTGAAGTTGAATTCACTGATTCGAGTGCATCAGGCTCTAATTTCCTAAAGTAGTTGACTCATATATACTCGCTTTTATGTCCTATTCGGCTCGCGGGCCTTGTTTGACACATGTGCGCTAGCTTATTAGCCACGTTATGACTGACTTGTGGTCATTGCCCTTGCTAGTTTGATTGTATTGACATTCCCAGCCTTAGTTACAGTCGTCCGTTTTTGTTCAAAATAGTGAGTCATTAAAATTGAAACAGTGCATCCCGAATGGGTGGAGGCAGCAAACAATGTACCAGGCCAGCTGTGATTTACAACCTGATAGTAATATCTTTTGGACTACCAAGAAATGTATTGGTGAATTATATTCATCATGCATTGAACTGCATCCATTTATTCTGCCAACATTGACTTACTGTACGTCATGGAATTTTGAGTCAAATAGAGCCTATTTTTACAACCTCTTATAAAGTTGGTTTTGACGCATAAACAGGGAATTTGATATTTTTTACTGATTTTATGATTGTCTGTTTGTTTCATATCTGCAAAGTAGTTAAAACACTGTCAGTTCCACTTTAAGGAGCATCTTTGAGAATAAATAATAGAATCAGTTAACAAATTATATATTGGCAGAAACATCTCTTACGTTATAAATCACTCAATCATACAATTATTTGCTGGAGACTGGATGGTGAACAAGGTGAAAACTGTGGTGATGACATCATCTGTCCTGGACCAAGTCCCCACCCGTTTACCATAGCAAAAACCTAGGGGACCTTTAGGCTTGCTTTGTAATTTTGCCATGGCTGTTTGGTGTCTTAAAATGAATGTACTGTAGGAAAATTAGGCACTTCACACAGTAGAATCACGTAGCTCCTTTCCCATACGTCAGTCGTTGTGCCTCGTCAGCTAAATAAACACAAATGACCGAATGCAGGTTGTTGCGTAAATGGCACCATGGGTTTCATCCCAACAAAAACAGCCAGTGGACACTACTGTGTCGTTGCACCACCACACAGGTCTGAGGTAACTATAACTGGATAAATGCCTGTACTAACACATAAACAAACAAGAAAGTGAAGGCAGTTTGGGCTCCTCTGCAAGAGAGTGTGGGCATTAGCTGGTTAGCATTAGCTAACTGAAAGTTGCTGAGCCATTGTAGCCAGAGGGAAAAGCTCTTCTACAGTCAAGTCAGGGCATTCTGAGCTGTCTGGCACTGATCGTTGTGTTAAAGACTTTGTATCCACAAGACTACAACTGGAGGAGTGTCAACTGCTTTCAGTAAACGGTGATGCGTCACCAATACAATAACCACATTGTGAAAACCGAGACTAAGAAAATAAATACAATGGACAGCCTTTGCAAATGGTCCAATTCTGTCTATCATGGTTTCTTCCACGGTGTCTGTGTCACTTTTTCCTCGTTTACAGCAGCACCGGTTTTATTGCCACCCTAAATCATTTTAAGTTTTGGGGGTTTGTATTGTTTGGATCCTGTCATAATTCTGGATATTCAAATGGAAAGTGTGTACAGCATTCTGATTACAGTGACTACAGTAATCCAGAAGATTACTGCAATAACCAAAATCCTTCTTGTTCCTAGTCAACTGAAATAAATGAAACTTTCTCAAATGTAGGCCTACTATAAGTTTGATATTTGACGGAGTAGCCTAATAGGCAAACAAGGTGCTACAATATGGTGGGTGATCAATGACTTTCATCTGAACTGCAACTGTTTTATTGATTACTAAAACATATAGTGCTCTGTAGTCTGTATATGTATTTAAATGTTTGTGTGCAAATGACTGTGTGATTCATCCCTTATAGTGTGTCTGTGTGTGCACACTCAAGTACCCACACGTGTGAGACGTATTTACATGTGTGAGAGTGTGCGCCACCTCTCTTTGATCTGCAAATGGAAGCATTTACATTGTATTGCCTGCTTACTTTAACACCAAGGTAATTTTGTGGTTTGGAAAAATAACTCTGACCAATTGCTGATAATTGAGAGAGATGCCAGCCATGTTGCTGGGTAGGTCAAGGGTCGGAGGCAAGAGGCTGTGGGCTGGTAGCCAGCTGTGACTGGGTCAGCAGAGATTTACTCCTATTGACCCCACTGTGGCCAGCGGGAGGACTGTCAAACCAGGTTGTCCATGCCAGAGGGATGGAGGTATAGCCCTTCAAGGAAAGGGTTACATGGGGTGATGAGAGGAAGACCAGTTGGTAGTTCAGATTGTATGTCTTAAAGGGGCAGTGCAGTCAAAAACGTGATTTCCCCATTTTAAAAAAATCATTTTACCACACTATGAGTTCAAAATAAATAACACTCAGAAATTGTGAAAATTATGATAATGCCCTTTTAGTGTAAGAGCAAAAAAAAAGAAAGGATTCTCAGCCTGTTCGGGTGGGATGGAGTATTTGGCCCACAGCATGACATCATAATCTAATCTGATTATTCTGACCAATATGGAACGCCGTTTGGTTTTTTATACGTCAAATAGCGCTATTGTCACGGATTCAGCCGAGGCGGCCCCTCCTCCTTGCTCGGGCAGGCTTCGGCGTTCGTCGTCACCGGAGTACTAGCTGCTACCGATCCATGTATCTATGTTCGACTTGTTTTGTCTTAATTGGTCACACCTGTTTCCCATCATGTAGTTATGTCTTCCCTATTTAACCCTCTGTCTCACACTGTGTGTTGTGCGTGTTTGTTCATGTTTTGGTTGTCGTTAGTGTGCGGGTTTGTTCCCTCCCTGCGTGGAGGTTGTTGTTCATTCTTTTACCTACGAGTAAAGTACGCCTTTTGATTAGCTCTGTGTCCTGCGCCTGACTTCGCCTACCGCATTACACTGACGCCTTGACAGCTATTTTAGAATGTTGTGTGCGTTGAATTTGCATGAGCAAGCCAAGCACCGCCACTAAGATTAGCAGCACTGTCAAAACTTTAAAAAAAATATACAAAAGTCTGCAAACAAGCACACAAACCGGCCATGATGTGTTTACGAATTATTTGTTTGCCCGAATGGGAAAACATCTTTGTGAGCATTTGAAATAAGATCAGAATCAAACGAGCAGGATCAAAAATGTTAGCTAAGTAGTCCAACATTCTCCCTGACATGCAACCATCACAGAGGCAGGGAAGAAAGGATGGTGACCCTGCTGCTGCCTGCCAGCCAGCCAGCCTTATCCTAAGCAGTTGCACATGATTCATCTTAGCTGGTCAAAATACAGAAAAACAAGCATTTTGTCAACATTGATGACAGTTTGGAAACTGGAGGTAGGCTATCTCCCCACTACGTTGACTTCGGTTTGCAGTATGACAGTCATTCACCAATTTCTTTGATACAGATGTTTTAGCAACTTCTGTGGTAGCTAGCTAGCCAGCTTTAGCTTGGTACCTAGCTAGCACCAATGAACCCAGCCTGAAAACAATGACCAGGAACTGCGATAATTTTTCAATATTCTTAGCAATGATTTAGGAATCCATGTGACTAAGTATTAGCTAGGCTGCCACTCATTGTTCTCCTATTGAAATTGACCTTCAGTTCATGAAAATAACTAGCTAGCTAGATAACGAACTAAACAAGCTAGCCAGCTACCCAACCCTGTTGCCCCAAGCTAACGTTATAAGCATGGCTAATGTGGCTTGACCGGACCTGGTCCGACCATCATCAACCAAATACAAAAACTGTCTCATAAATTAAGGGTATTTTACATGATGATACCTAGTTAGATAGTTAGCTAGCTAAATATAGCTACTGAAACAGATTATGTCTTTTTGCTATATTTTTGTGGGATAACATTGTTTACATCCAACAGCTAACTAGCTTTTTTCAGAACCAGCACTGTCCCAGAGCATGTGTGCCTGCCTCTTGCGGCAGCGGCAGCTGCACGAGACAACTTTACCAGCATCATAGCATATATATTGGTTAATTGCCATGACATATGAAATACTATTGATAGTGTAATAAATGTGTAATAACTACGAAAAAAATATATGAACATGTAAAATTATTATGTGACGTGCAGTCATATTCAGGTCCTGATTGGTCAACAAGCTTATTTGACGTGTCAAATAGTGTTATTTGACGTGTATCCTTTTTTACAGGCAAAGACCCAAACGGCGTTCCATAGACCAATGACAGTCATCTTTTATTTAAGCAATAAGGCCCAAGGAGGTGTGGTATATGGCTGATATACCACAGCTAAGGGCTTTTCTTATGCACGACGCAATGCAGAGTTCCTGGTTACAGTCCTTAGCTGTGGTATATTGGACATATATCAAAAACCCCCGAGGTGCCTTATTGCTGTTATAAACTGGTACCAATGTAATTAGAGCAGTAAAAATAAATGTTTTGTCATACCACGGTTGTCAGCCAATCAGCATTCAGGGCTCGAGCCACCCAGTTTATAATTGCATTTATACAGCGGGTGGTTTGGAATTCCCATTGTTAGAGCCTATCCTGCCCATGATATATAGACAATATACACATGGCCAGTATTAATAAAAAGTGCCATTATTTACGTTGTTACCTAGCAATGCACAACTACTACTAACACTACTTTTACTACTATTACTACTAGCTAGGCAAGTCGTTGTATTTTGATTTATAAAAAATCAAAGCTAAGATGATTTGTTGTGTACACGCCCACACTATCAGACTGAGCATTTCAATGCCAAAGGAGGCTCAGGGAAATAAATGATTAAAATGAAAATGATATTTTTAACAATCTATAGTTTTGGCAAGTCGGTTAGGACATCTACATTGTGCATGACACAATCAATTTTTCCAACAACTGTTTACTGACAGATTATTTCACATATAATTCACTGTATCACAATTCCAGTGAGTCAGAAGTTTGCATATACTAAGTTGACTGTGCCTTTAAACAGCTTGGAAAATTCCAGAAAATGATGTCATGGCTTTAGAAGCTTCTGATAGGCTAAATGACATCATTTGAGTCAATTGGAGGTGTACCTGTGGATGTATTTCAAGGCCTACCTTCAAACTCATTGCCTCTTTGCTTGACATCATGGGAAAATCAAAAGAAATCAGCCAAGACCTCAGAAAAAACATCGTAGACCTCCAAAAGTCTGGTTCATCCTTGGGAGCAATTTCCAAATGCCTGAAGTTACCACGTTCATCTGTACAAACAATAGTATGCAAGTATAAACACCATGGGACCACGCAGCCATCATACCGCTCAGGAAGGAGATGCGTTCTTTCTCCTAAAGATGAACGTACTTTGGTGCGAAAAGTGCAAATCAATCCCAAAACAACAGCAAAGGACCTTGTGAAGACGCTGGGGGAAACAGGTACAAAAGTATCTATATCCACAGTAAAACGAGTCCTAAATCGACATAACCTGAAAGGCCGCTCAGCAAGGAAGAAGCCACTGCTCCAAAACCGCCATAAAAAAGCCAGACTACGGTTTGCAACTGCACATGGGGACAAAGATCGTACTTTTTGGAGAAATGTCCTCTGGTCTGATGAAACAAAAATATAACTGTTTGGCCATAATGATCATTGTTGTGTTTGGAGGAAAAAGTGGGACGCTTGCAAGCCGAAGAATACCATCCCAACCGTGAAGCACGGGGGTGGCAGCATCATGCTGTGGGGGTGCTTTGCTGCAGGAGGGACTGGTGCACTTCACAAAATAGATGGCATTATGAGGAAGGAAAATTACGTGAATATATTGAAGCAACATCTCAAGACATCAGTCAGGAAGTTAAAGCTTGGTCGCAAATGGGTCTTCCAAATGGACAATGACCCCAAGCATACTTCCAAAGTTGTGGCAAAATGGCTTAAGGACAAAAAGTCAAGGTATTGGAGTGGCCATCACAAAGCTCTGACCTCAATCCTATAGAAAATTCACCCAATTTATTGTGGGAAGCTTGTGGAAGGCTACCCGAAATTCTTGACCCAAGTTAAACAATTTAAAGGCAATGCTACCAAATACTAATTGAGTGTATGTAAACGTCTGACCCACTGGGAATGTAATGAAAGAAATTAAAGCTGAAATAAATACTTCTCTCTACTACTATTCTGGCATTTCACATTCTTAAATTAAAGTGGTAATCCTAATCCTAAAACAGGGAATTATTACTAGGATTAAATGTCAGGAATTGTGAAAAACTGAGTTTAAATGTATTTGGCTAAGGTGTATGTAATCTTCCGACTTCAACTGTATTTGGAGTTAATGTCATGAAATAAACACACACACTGATTTATTAGACATACAGTGATGATTTAAACATTTAAAAGACTGCATTGTGGCTTCAAAATTTTGTGAAGTGCAACCGGTTGTTGGATTTGTTGGTGGCGTTCTGTCATTGTGAACAATACCAAAACTGCTTCAACCTAAAAGCCTGAAGTAAATTTCAATCTGTGTTCAAAGCCATGATATTACCATGATATTACAGCCTTGATAAACCTTTATAAGCTGGAGGGTACAGTAGGCTATCACGTGGCTGCCAAGCCATTCCCTCAATAAGGAGAATATATTCAGTGCTTTGATTTCACTGATCAGTAATTACAGACCACCGTACCACAGTGCGGTTTTGTCTTCAGCTGTAACCAACTGCCCTGTGACAACTAAATGAACTGCTAACTGCACTCGGTTAGTCATTTCTGTTTACCGCGCTTCTGTGGGTGAAAGCACTTAATTTAAGATCATGTCTGCGTGATTCGCCAGACTCGCCGCTCCACTCATGTGGCTAGCAGCGAGAAGCATTAGAATCAACAAACAACAAACAAACACGTAAACATGGCATTAACATTTCCCCTATGGTGTGGACTGAGGCTGTGTCCCAAATGGCACCGTATTTCTTATACAGGCCACTACTTTTGAACAGAGCCCTATGCGCGCCCAAGTCAAAAGTTGTGCACAAAATGGGGAATCGGTGCCATTTGGGATGAAGCCTAAAAGAGCTGGATGAGTCAGAAAGAACCCTCCTCAGTGTGGCCGACGACGCGGCGCAAGACGCCAGGCTCTTCTAGGAACGCCACAAGCCCTTTTGGCTCCAGGCTCCTACCAGAGTCCTTCACCTCCAACATCCAACCTCTGTCCACCCTCCCCTCCTCCGCAGGCTTGTCTCTCTGCACCCTGGGTGGATGTCAGGAGCGAGGGCTGCTTGGTGGAACTCATGCCAGCCTCAGGGGAGCCTAGAAGGCGGATAGGTGGTGTAGTGGAGTAGCTCCCAGACATTTAGCCGTGGTTGGGCCCAGGCTTCCAGGTCCGTGTCAGGGCACAGAAACACCCCTACCCGCCCTTGATGCCCTACATGTCTCTCAGGCAAGAGGTGGATACTGTTTTTCCCATTACCCCTGTACTGTTACCACGTGCTCGCTGGCCCCTGTGCCACTGATGCAGACGATAATGACTGATTCAGCTGGTTAGTCATACAGTAGATTGAGTCACCTCAGCCAAGCTGACAGGAAAATCACAAGGCGGCTTGACCATTGCTGTCTTCACCATTGCTCCCCAAGGCTGTCAAGTCATGCCTTCCTACATGTGAATCCAGCCACTAAACGTTCAGCTCCTGCTACTACTCCCTCTTACATTAGTTGCACAACCCTCTTGCAAAGTTGACTTTCGGTCAATACCTCTAAAACAATCTACTCAGATACAGTATAACTCCCCATTAATGTATTTTTCTCAGAAGAGATCCAACATAAATGTCACAAATGCACTGCTTAATGATTTCAATATCTGAGGCTTTTGGAAATAACTTGGACGGGTCAATTCTATGTGGGTTTTGAAATGGTTCTTATTTCTCACATGGTTGAGAGGGCCACTGTGTGAAACAGCACCTGCTATGAAACAGATATAACTCACCCGGTTAGCCTTGGACAGCAGGGCAATCGGTAAAACAGGCAACTCACAGAGGACTCATCCAGCCCACATTAAGGTGGCTCCAAAGGAGGAATGGATGTCGGTCATTCAAACTATAGAGATTCTTTATCATCCTTCACCACCGCTGACAACTAGGACCATTATCACTTTTTAACAAAGCACTCGTCTCGTATGAAAATGTTCCACGAGATCCATTTGAGACAGAGCAAGAAACCTGTCCTTCAATTAGAAATCACTTCCTTAAAGCGGCCCCAGTGGCAAACATTTTCCCCCTGACCTGTCTGCACTCCTTTCATATGGGGCTTTTATTCCTGCCCCATACCGGAGACCTTCTGGAGACCTCACAGTGGCCCTCTAATGGTAAACCCAGGCCTAACCTAAGGCTTACAGCTGCTGGGCTCATCACCAGAGGCACTTGTATGGCATTGTTTAGAAGCAGTCCCTCAGGTACAGGACCATACACCTCCTACTGTGGTTGCTCCCATTAACATCAAATCGAGCCTTCGCCTGGCTCTCCTGTCCCCCCCCCCCACATGGAAGAGTGGAACCTTAATGCATCGGCCATGACAGCAGCAGGCCAGGATGTCTGGCTTCAGAAATTAGATTTCATGACTGGTATTTAGTGTTGTCTGGGGAGACAAGGACACATTTAGGTAGAAGTTGAATTCATCATGCTGACAAATGACACCAGAAAGAGGCTGTATGGGGAGTGATCTAGGCCAAGCTGATGATGATATTGAATACTGAGATTCGTCTTGGTTCGATGGATTCAAGGAAGAGTATGTGGACATAAAAGACTATGTAGATTGTATGAGATGGAATGTATTTATTTGTAGCGCGTTATGTAGATTTGGAACACCTCTCATTGCATAAACAATTAATAATTGTAATTTTGAGGAGATTTTGAAAATGTGAACACCATTTAAAAATATGTATTGTATGTCCTATTGACGCTATACAATAGAGACATCATATTTTTCTGTGCCGATCTGTCAGAAATGCCAAGTGAATTAAACAAGTGTATATTTTGGTCAGTAAGTGTATGGAAATCTATAAAAGTTACAAAGAAGTAAAAACCCCATTGCTCGCTTGGGACTTTGGCAAATCGCTTGACAAACTCTGGACCTATGAGTTCATTTTCAAACGTTTCAGAGTTTTACATTTGGGTTCAATTGAAGTAGTCTACGTTTCCAGGCATCTTCAAAACAATATTTATATTTTCCCCCCAATAAAATACATACATTGAATTGTGCCGCCACAGACCATTGAAGAACCATCTACTTCATATCTGTCTGTGTCTTGGCAAACATGTCTGAAAATCTCTAACCTGCCTGGAGCGAAAATTCACCCACAGCGGAGATACGGTTCAGGGACTGACTCTTCAAGAAAAAAAAAAGATTCCTGTTTCACAAACCAGCACTCTTCTCCAACTTTTGGACTGTATTTATGACTGACTTGATAGAGATAGTAGGGAGATGTCTTATAACCACATGCAGCAATGGGCAGGATATAAATAAATCAATAATGATTTGCTGATCTTTTCTTTGGACGTTTTCTTTGCCCTAAAGAAGATGTCATAGCAGATGGTGCAGTCTCTGTCTCATAAAACTGTCTCATCAGCCTAGTACAGCCCAAAGGTTTGACTTTAATAATACCATAAGTGGGTGACATCACTAGCTTACACAGGTAGAGTTTCAGTACATCAGAACACACGAGAATGGCTTACCAAGAAAAACTTCCAAAAGGCCTAATTTGAGGTAAAAATTAGTTGGGAGCACTCAAAAAAAGGCAGTGATTGATTTCTTATTGCTCACCTTAATCCATTGTACAGGATGCAAACAGGTGACTGACATCATGACAGTTGACTGACATCAGGACAGGTGTGTACATCAGGACACACTTATACTTACAGTACACTTATGCATTCACACGTGTGCACGCTCACACACACACACACACACACACATACACACACACACAAAACTAGCACCATGTACAGTCTCCTCTCTAAGAATAAATCAGATTCCCTCAGGGGAAGCAATTTATAAAACCACTGACTTTCTACTTCCTCTCTATGATTGTAAGTTACACCTCTTGAGATTTTTATCCAATCTCACTCTGCCTTAGCAGACCGAAACAGAACTGGGGTTATGTAGACTGCGAGGGCTATGAATCAAACATAAATAAATTCTACACCCACCAAGGATCATACCCATCCCCATGATCTTCCCAACACAGCCATCTGCGGGTCAGCATTTACATGTATGATGATAATGGCTTTAGCAGCAGTTTTAATTTCTGCCCAGCTAACACATAATGTTCTGAGAACCATATCCCAGCTAGCAGATTTGGTTCCTTGGAAGTTGCGGGAACGTACATGTTTGGTTTTCCATTGGTTGCAGGGAGGTTCTGAGAACGTTTTCCTGTGGTTCCCTGAAAGTTTTCCTGGGAGGTTTAATTAACGTTATGACAACAGAAATGATAGGTTATTTGAAGGTAATTACATAACGTTCTGAGAGCATTCTCTAAATGTTGTGAATGAAAATGTATGGTTATTTTGAGTTTTTTACAATAACTTCCTTAAATCCTTCACTGAATGTTTCAATGAGATGTTTAATAATACTGATATCTTAATGTGGGTTAAATCCAAGCGCAGATATAAATTAATTTGTTTAGGCATTAATCATGCAAACACATATTTGATTTATTGTGGCACAGCATCAGTGAGATTTGGACCTGTGATTTTCTGTTCTCTATCCATGGAATTTGTCCACTGCGCCACCAGGATGTTTTTTTTTTACTCATAGAAAGCTAGCTATTAATTTAAGTCTAATCAAACAGACCCCATTTCAAAGGAAACAAGCACTTATTAAGATCACTAAACAAGGATAGGATAGAGGATAGAGAGAATTTTGTTGACACTGAGAACAGAATTGATATGTTTTTAAATAACATTCTTAGAATGTTCTTTGGAGGGTACCAATTTTTAATTGTGTTTTTTATTGAAAGTTTTCTTAATGTTCTGAGAACATGTTTTTAAATAGAAAACATTATGCTGAAGTACTGACATTCCCACAGAATAACGTTGTTTCTTAATGTTCTCTGAACTATTTGAGAACTTTTACCTATGTCAAACCAGTTAGAGAATGTTCCTAGAACATTACCAACATCTGTATTAAATGTAACCATGTTTGAACTTTTAGGAAACTTTCTGTTAAAGTAATGAAATGTTCCATAAATGTGCTGAGAATGTTCCCAAGCCAAGCAACTCTCCTGCGCCATTCCCAGAAAGTTGTGGGAAAGTTGTATGCAAAATAACCATAGTACAACCACGCGCTAAGAAACATATAGTTCTCAGAACGTTATGTGCTAGCTGGGATGTTTCTTTGTGCTTGGTGAGAGCATGGTTGTCCTATAGTTATTTTGCATACAACCGTCCCACAACTTTCTTCTGTGGGAATTTCAGTACTTTAGCATTAGTTTCCTCATGGTTCTTTAAAGTCATGTCCTCAAATTGTTCTGAGAACGTTAAGAAAACTTTCCATAAAAAAACACAAGAAAACGTTAGTAACATTCAAAGAACGTTCTAAGAATGTTATTTTAAAACATGTACATTACTTTCACAGCAACAACATAACTCTCTCTCTCCTCTATCTTGTAAAGTGTGTTCAGGTGTTCACAAATTGGCCACACACACCTGATCTTAATGAGTGCTTGTTTCCTTTGAAATGGGTCTGTTTGAATAGACTAAAATTAACAGCTTTGTATTGAGTAAAAAAAATGACATGCTAACTCCATCCTGGTGGCGCAGTGTAGTGCTGCGTGGGTCAGCTGTTTGTTCACCCACACCCGCCCGAAATTGCTAATAACCCATCTGCAACCGCCCAACTATATGTGATAAAGTAACAATCTGAGGCCCGCACCTAACCCTAACCCGCGAATATAGAAAATGTGCTGTAGCCTACAGTCAGAGATGGTGGAAAGATTTTGCCAGGATTTTTTTGGTCTAATTTAGATATACTTCTACTTATAATTTCTGACATTTTGGTAGGCTATTTGTTAGTCAACTTGTCTATAATTAGATACATGCAGCTTCTCTTCTGTCATTATATGTTGCCTTAGAAGACTAAGTAAACCCTTGCTCACCAGAATAATGTCATAAATGATCAAATGAATGCTTCAATCTATTTGACATCGGTTAAGTCTTCTCTGTCATCTCTGCTTCTTTCACGGAGCAAAGACGTTTAGTGGCCGGGGAGAAAATGCAATAAAAAAATCTGTGCCAAATTTCCAAATGACATCAGTTTGACCGGTTGTAATGAAATAGAAAGCTGTGAAAACGATCCAACATGTTTCTGATAAGAGTTTAGTTTGGCTTGGATGCATATTCTATGTGGTTGAAATACTATCAGCTTTTATGATGCTGATAAAGATAGCACCTCTACAGATAGTCCCTAACTGTGCATTCGCATTCCCTCAAGATGCTGAAATAAATCAATAAAATTTCTCCACTCCTGTTCCCGAGTCAAAATGTACATTTGGTGTATCATTTTACTGCAAGAAATGCTTAATTATGCAGAAATTCATATTAAGACTATGTGAGATGTTATAGACCTACAGTCGGTGTCCAGATTTCAGTTTCCATTTAACCCATCTGAACAGTAGGCTACAGTTCCCTTGACGTGCCATAGGCCTATTTGAAGTCCCCGTCTTGTGACTGTCGAATTTGTATAGCGCCTCACAATCATCATAACATAACATAGGCACTGCTAATGTTTGGGAAATATTTGGTAAAGGGCTAAAAGAGAAATCATCACTTTACCAAATCTTTCCCAAACATTATTTTTCTGTCCCTCCCTTCTCTTTATTTTCAACTATCCATTTGACATCTTTTCTCTTATTGAATATGGCAAAATGTAGATTTCCGCCTAAGTAGACATACCCAAAAGTAACTGCTATTCATGTGTAATTACATGATTCTGACATGCAAAAACTTGGTATATTTGGAAAGAAGAAATCTGGGAGATTATGAGGAAATGATCGGAAGATAGATAGGAGTTACATAGTTCAGAATACACCAGATCAAGCACACACAAAATAACCATTTTTAAAACATTTATATTTTGAAAGTAATCCTTCATTGACAAGCTATAAGTGAATTATTGATGACTAGAGCTGGAAACACATCAGATGGCAACCACAACATGTGAACAATATCAGAAAAAAAGGGATTGATAGGCCTAACAACTAGAAATGGAGAGACGTTTTAGTAAGTGGTGTCAGGTGTGTCCCTAAACCTCTCCAAAGTGGCATATGTCTGTAAATTAGATAATTCCAGCGCTATTACATATTTGCAATCCCTAAATGCTATTTGTTCAGTTGAAAAACACAATTTCTACCATATCAACCACACTCAAACATTGTGATGGTGTTATGGTGTATCCAGGGTACATTCAAGTGTCCTTTCAGCCTCTCCAAAGTGTCTGAATGTGGTAATTGCACTGTTTTAGCACACAGGATGTGCCTAAAAGTTATTTTTCACTATAAAAACTATATTTCTACAACACCAACCTCTCTCAAATATTGTGGTGGTGTCGGGGGACATACAGGGGATATGGATGCCTACAGCGCGTAGGCAGGCAACATCATAATTTTGATGTGCAAAGATATAGTCACTCGGTGGATATTCGATGTTGCCATTAAGTCATACGTCTTCAGATAACATTGGCAATAGGCTAGACCTAAAGATTAATTTGATACCCCCCATGTAGCTATAGCTCAAACACAGACCAAATCGAAGCTTACCTTGTAAGATGTTTGCTGTTTGGTGAATAAACATTTAGACTCTCGAGGCTGGTGATCAATAACGGTAGGTCACAGGCAGACAAATAAGATATCCTCATGATCTGTGGAGTCCCGGCTTTCGGTGTGTATCAACGCATTCCATGTTTATTTCGTTTATGCTTCACAACGCTCACCGGAATGTAGGTAGCAGCCATCTTGAAATGAGGTCATCGACTCGGCCTGCCCTTATAAATTTGAATGCCCATATATGGTACTAAGTCATACCAAAGATTTGAAGGCACTGATCAATAGCCAAGATACGGAGCTTTCTGCAGACACCATGCTTTTGCAGATAGGGGCTACCATTCTAATATCAGACTGAATTGAATAAAAAAATCTAATAGGGTCCCCAAATATGGGAACTTTACATTTAAGAGGTTTTAAACCCTGACATTGTCTTTTTGCCTCAGATGATCGAAGTAACTTTTTCTGCCCATTCCCAAAAGCGTTTGGCGTGTAGGCTATTTGGCGCGAGTAATGTTAGGTCCTAAGCTTAGGCCTATGCACTAATACCAGATAGCCTATAAAAAAACTCAATATATTCTATAGATATAAATTGCACAAGAATTATACATTTATTACTTTTTTTATGTATTGTTTTCTCTTTATTGAACCCGAACATCACACACCCGCCTTTCATCTACACAATATTTCATGACCCTAAACCTGCCCACCCCATGGATATAACCACGGGGACTGCGGGTTATGAGTGAACCCGCTCATCACTAGCGCAGTGGACTAATTCCATGGCTAGAGAACAGAAGATTATAGGTTTGAATCTCACTGACTCTGTGCCACAATAAAACAAATATGTGTTTGCATGATTAATGCCTAAGCAAATTAATTTCTATCTGCGCTTGGATTTAACCCACATTAAGCTATCAGTGTTATTAAACGTCTCATTGAAACATTCAGTGAAGGTTTTAAGGAAGTTATAAAAAAAACACAAAATAACCATCATTTCCATTCTTAGAGCATTCATTTAACCTCTCAGGAAAACTTACAAGGAACCAGAATAAAACATTCTTCCCTGCAACCTCAAAATAAACTTTTCCAGAACAGGCTAAATGTTCACGTTTGTTGTCAGACCTTTTAAAAACGTTTTGTTTTACCAGTCAGGAAATGTATGGCTTCGTTCGTACAACCAATGTGAAACAAAGCACATATGTTGCCAAAACTTCCAAGGAACCAAATGTGCTAGCTGGGTGCCTTGTCCACTATTAAATCAAAACTATATGGCTCAGCTTCACAGCCGGTTTTGCATTGAACAGCAGCAGCAGACAGCACTCACTATCCTCTGCCCCAACATAAGGAATGTTATAAATGGCCTTTCAAAGTTCAACATTAACATTTACATTTTAGTCATTTAGCAGACGCTCTTATCCAGAGTGACTTACAGTTAGTAATTTTTTTAAATATCTTTTTTAATTTTCTTCATACTGGCCCCCCGTGGGAAACAAACCCACATCCCTGCCGGCCAAACCCTCCCCTACCTTGGACGACGCTTGACCAATTGTGCGCCGCCCATGGGTCTCCCGGTCGCGGCCGGCTGCGACAGAGCCTGGACTCGAACCAGGATCTCTAGTGGCACAGCTAGCACTGCAATGCAGTGCCTTAGACCACTGCGCCACTCGGCATGCCAACCACTAGACAGCATGCTCTAAAATTCTAATATTCATATAGATCACTTAGGTATGAAAATGAGCAGAGGGTGCAGATAATGCAATCTATTCATACCACTCCCAGGATCAGAGAATGCATTGTGGTTCCTGCAGTGGCTCAGTTTGGGGCGAAATACCCTTAATGTAACTATGGGGGAAAGCGAAAAACAAAAAAAAGCATTGGCTGTTTAATGTATCAGTATCAGCAAATGAACTGTATCAATAACATCGTAAATCATTTTGATTTGATTTTAATGGATGTCCTTTGCTGTGTCTGACAGTAGAATCACACGGCATGTGGACATCACCACAGACCTCGTCTTTTGCACTCGTTGAGTGAATAACTGAGGTGCTCTGCAAAACATTGTTGTTGAGTCTTAGAGTGAAGTCAAGCATTATACTCATCCTGACAACTGCTAAAGGTGTCGGCCTAAAGTAAGTTGAAAAATTGTGGAATCTAAGTTGACAACAAAATGTTGTCCAGAATGTTGTCTTTGTCAGCTATGTTCTTCTCTGAGAGTAATAAATTATGTGTTTGATAACTGGAAAAAGGTGTTATACTGATTTACTATAAGACTGTTTGTGTTGATAAAGAATTTGTAAAGACGCTGATGTGCAAGATTTTCAGAAGTCAAGACACGTGTAGTCATTGGACGACCTTTGATAACAATCTGAAATCCAACTTTTTTCATGGGCAAAGTAATGTAGCCACAGCAGATTCAGGTTTCAATGTTTCTTATGTAGGGGTTAGTTTTTATTTCAAGTTGCATGAAATTGAATCTATGGCAATATGAGCACATCTGTCTTTGAATTATTGAACAAATATTTTGAAATAAAACAGTGTTTTTCCCTGTCAAATATTATATTTCAGAAGGCTTGGGAGACTGCTGTATGAGCCTCACATGGAGCTAGACTAAGCAGAAAATACAATACAATTTGCTGAATCCAGACCAATCCGTCAAACATTGGGTAGTTTGCAAAATATCTACTAATTACATTGTTGCAAGTTCTAAGCCCTCACTTCTCAATATGCTTTGCTACTTTAGGCTTTACAGTATGTGGATTACTTTATTTAATCTACTTTTAATCATATTGTAAATCAAACAGTACAAAGATGTTAATGACCAGCTTGTTGTACTTGTGATTTATTGGATTTCGTTCTTAAAATCTTAAGAAATATAAGACCATGCGCTAATGAAAATAGATAGCGGCCCTATAAAAATGTAATTGTACAGTGATCCAGCACTCGCCCTCTCATGCCCTCAGGAGCAGGAGTAGTGTAGCATGACAGATGTAAATCTATAGACCCAGAATGCTCAGCCAGCTAAGGCATGTAGTGCCAGGGTCGCGCGAGGGCCACCGAGCTACTGCTGCAAACCAGTGAAACAGAAAGAGAGAGAGAGAGAGAGAGAGAGAGAGAGGGAGCGGCGCCAATTCTAATATGAGATTGCAGGCCTTAAGAAAACCGCTAATAGTTCCTAAAGTTTCCTGTCCCATGAGCCTTAGCAGCAGGAGCGAGGAGCCCAGCGCCGAAAGCTGGTAATCAGTGTCAGGCTGCCGGGAGGGACCGAGCCAAATGGGGGTGGGTGGGGGGGTGGGGGGAGTATTGGCTTCTGAATATGAATGTCTATTTCTGTCTTGAAATACAGTAGCCTTATTGAGGTTGATCTGGCCACTCACTCTGAGAATACTCCTATATGACCCTTATTTTTAAAGGTTGATCTTGACCCCGGTGAGCAGAGGGACGTGGGGTTGCAGCTGTGTGTTTTATACACTGAGGAGAGAAAGGAGAGAGGTTATTTGGCTATGGAACAAGTTCTAGTGTTGCTGTATTGTTGTGATCGTTTTTTCTAATGTGTGGGTGTCTTAAAAAAACTGTGACCTTCAAACCATTCCTTTGCTAAACAAGAGACACTTTCAGAGACATTTACATTTACGTCATTTAGCAGACGCTCTTATCCAGAGCAACTTACATGAGCAATTAGGGTTAAGTGCCTTGCTCAAGGGCACATCGGCAGATTTTTCACCTAGTCGGCTCGGGGATTAGAACCAGCGACCTTTCGATTACTGGCACAACGCTCTTAGCCACTAAGCTACCTGCCGCCCCATAGAGACCAACTCCCATGTTGGAACTTCCTAGCAACATTCTTGCACGGTGTTTAGAGTAGATATGTTACAAACACACGCTTACCACACGTTCTCATGAAAGCCAAATTGACCATGCAACCAACACATTGAAGTCATACCATGAATAGTCAATCACATGTCTAGTTGAGCTACATGTAAACATTCCCACCACAGCTGTTTATTTTGCACTGGGATTTGCAAAGGGTACCTATGCAGGAGAGCTGTTTTTTTGTTGTTGTAATTTAGCAGACGCTCTTATCCAGAGCGACTTACAGTTTGTGAGTGCATACATTTTCATACTGGCCCCCCGTGGTAATCGAAGCCACAACCCTGGCGTTGCAAGCGCCATGCTCTACCAACTGAGCTACACGGTTCTTTGAAATGATTAAACTCAGGAAAAAATTTTGGTTGGACACATGAAATATTTATCCATCAGGCTTTAGCTACCACTACTTTCGTAAAATGGGCAGCAATTGATATTAAACTATGTTTTTTTTATTATTATTTTTTATTGATATTTATGGTTTATTGGTTTATATTGTATTGGATATGCCTACTGTTTCAATAAAATAATATGTATGGTTGTACATTAACTACAGATTCCTAAATAAAGGGTGTTTTCTGAAGCAAGGAGTGATGCGTTTACATGGAAGCAAACATGTTTACTTCCCCATCAAATTCCCCACCGTCATCGTCGCAACACTGGCAAGGATCTTTCCCAATCCCAAATTAGCTTTGACATTCCCGGAAATGCCATGTTCCGAACTTCCAAATTCCAAATTTCGAGATGACCAGGCACAGGATGTCCGTCATAGCCAACCAGTAGATGTCCAGTCATGACAAGGGTACAAAATATATTTTTCCACTCCATTTGCGATCAAGAGGACAGTTCGGGAGCACAGTGGCTAGAGGTTCTGAAAGGCTCATCCATCTTACAGCCTCTTGAGTGACGGAAAAGCAAACAGGCTGAACAAGCCCCCCATACAACCAGGAGCTCCTACACTCTCTTACCCAAACAGCTCTGGTGATAAGACAGCTAAGCGCTGGAAAGGGAGTGTTGGGGGGTGCTCTAAGAAAGTTAAAATGTGAACAAACCATGTTGTTGAGAAAAAATGGGCCAGACCCCAGTTTATATGCTATTGTATTAGGTGACTTTCCATTTACAAAGAAGACTATTGATAGACAGTAGAAAGGTACCCTCCGAGGGTGTCTCAGGGGGAGTTGGGATATGCAAAAAACACATTTTCAATTCACACATGCGTATAATACACATTTATACATCTGTGAAATAGGACAAATATAAGCACCCACCATTGAGTGCAGGCTATGACTGTTTAATGAATATACAGAAGTGTGTGTAAAATTGCCCACATGTTTAATAGCATTGATATGGACATTTAACACATAGCCTAAACTAGACTGATTCCATGCCTCTTGTTAGCACTAGACTATGCACTATGTGGCACATACTGTACACTATGTTCTGAATGTGATTTATTTATTCGGTAGTTCAGCTTTCATCCAGAGGCAGAATCAATCAATCCTTCAGAGGGTCATGCAATAGCTCAACTTAATGGCCACCCCAGTTAAACAACAGCCAGGGTGAGACAGATCCACTCAACGAGCAGCGTGCAGTTAGCTTAACATCTGCTCTTTCAAAACAGGACCCCCCGCGGAGAGGGTGATCAACGTTAATAATTTAATATTAATCTCTCAGGCCCTGTGCCCACTCTGTTTGGGGAGTTTTGTTTGAGCAACAAGCCAGGAACCTTTAACCGTGATATATGTCACTTATGATATGTTTATGGTCCTCCCAGGGAAGGGTCTAACTCAAAGGTTCAATGCTCTATTGTTGTGTCATTCTGAACCGTAACTGTAAAACCATTTTGACTCAGCCCCTCTGTCTCAGTATGTGTAGTCCATGTATCTGATACTGTGTCACACTCTGGCTCCAGGACTGTGTGTTAGAGCCAGGGTGTATCTCATTTGGTGGTGTTGGGGTTGGGTGAGTTTCATTTTGTTTGTGTTTAGTGGTGATTGGTCAATGACTCCCAATCGGAGGTAACGAGTGTCAGCTGTCGGCTCGTTATCTCTGATTGGGAGCCATATATATACTGTTGTGTTTCACTGTTTGTTTGTGGGTTTTTGTTCCAGTGTTCCATGTTTCTGTCAGTGTTACAGAGGACTTCACTATCGTCATTTGTTGTTTTTTGTGGTTGCTTTATTTAATAAGTCATCATGTTCACTCCACGCGCTGCGTATTGGTCCGCTTCTTCAGACGATCGTGACAGAAAAACCCACCGTAAAAGGACCAAGCAGCGTGTCCAGGAGCAAGACAGCTGGACATGGGAGGAAGCGCCTGGTAAGGAGATCGAGAGGCTGGCGATGGCCCAGGTGGGCAAATCGTGGTCCTGGGAGGACATGCTCGGGGGCAAGGGACCTTGGGGGAGAATCAAGGCCCTGGCGAGAGAGGAGCAACGGCGTCAGCAGGTCCATCGTTGGAAGGACGAGAGGCAACCCCAAAAAAATTTTGGGGGGGGGCACATGGCTTGGGCGGCTGGGCAGCAGGAGGCTGCCACAGGGAGATATGGAGAGAAGGCTATCGGATTACGGGAGCCATTGGCGAGTAGAGGGAGGGAAGTTGTTGTGGCACGGCGTGAGAGACTGATGTGTGTTACCAGTCCGGTCCGGCCCGTTCCTGATCCCCAGTTAAGGCCAGTGGTGTGTGTTCCCGGTACGGACCGGCCTGTTCCTACTCCACGCACCAGGTCCACGGTGTGCTACGCCAGCCCGGCCCGGCCTGTTCCGGCCACTCGCACCAGGGATACGGTGCGCTTCGCCAGCCCGGCCCGGCCTGTTCCTGCTCCACGCACCAGGGATACGGTGCGCTTCGCCAGCCCGGCCCGGCCTGTTCCGGCCACTCGCACCAGGGATACGGTGCGCGTCGCCAGCCCAGCCCGGCCTGTTCCTGCTCCACGCACCAGGGATACGGTGCGCTCGCCAGCCCGGCCCGGCCTGTCCCGGCCACTCGCACCAGGGATACGGTGCGCGTCGCCAGCCCGGTCCGGCCTGTTCCGGCCACTCGCACCAGGGATACGGTGCGCGTCGCCAGCCCAGCCCGGCCTGTTCCTGCTCCACGCACCAGGGATACGGTGCGCGTCGCCAGTCCAGCCCGGCCGGTTCCTGCTCTACGCACGAAGCCTACGGGGTGCGTCACCAGCCCAGCCCGGCCTGTTCCTGCGCCACGCACGAAGCCTACGGGGTGCGTCGCCAGCCCAGCCCGGCCGGTTCCTGCTCCACGCACTAGCCCTGAGATGCGTGTCCTCAGTCCGGGACCACCAGTTCCGGCACCACGTACTAGGCCTTATGTGCGTCCTCAGGGTCCAGCATGCCCTGTTCCTTCTCCCCGCACTAGCCCTGAGATGCGTGTCCTCAGCCTGGGACCACCAGTTCCGGCACCACGCATCAGGCCTACGGTGCGTCTCAGATGGCCAGAGTCTGCCGTCTACCCAACGGGGCCTGAACTGCCCGTCTGCCCAACGGCGCCTGAACTGCCCGTCTGCCCAACGGCGCCTGAACTGCCCGTCTGCCCAACGGCGCCTGAACTGCCCGTCTGCCCGACGGCGCTTGAACTACCCGTCTGCCCAACGGCGCTAAAGCCGCCCGTCTGTACTGAGCCTGCAAAGCCGCCCGTCTGCCATGAGCCTTCAGAGCCGTCCGCCAGATCGGAGCCGCTAGAGCCTTCCGCCAGACAGGAGCCGCTGGAGCCTTCCGCCAGACGGGAGCCAGAGCCGTCCGCCAGACAGGATCAGCCAGAGCCGTCCGCCAGACAGGATCAGCCAGAGCCGTCCGCCAGACAGGATCCGCCAGAGCCGTCCAGCCGGGACCCGCCAGTGCCGTCCAGCCGGGACCCGCCAGAGCCGTCCAGCCGGGATCCGCCAGAGCCGTCCAGCCGGGATCCGCCAGAGCCGTCCAGCCGGGATCCGCCAGAGCCGTCCAGCCGGGATCCGCCAGAGCCGTCCAGCCGGGATCCGCCAGAGCCGTCCAGCCGGGATCCGCCAGAGCCGTCCAGCCGGGATCCGCCAGAGCCGTCCAGCCGGGATCCGCCAGAGCCGGCCCAGCCGGGATCCGCCAGAGCCGTCCAGCCGGGATCCGCCAGAGCCGTCCAGCCGGGATCCGCCAGAGCCGTCCCAGCCGGGATCCGCCAGAGCCGTCCAGCCGGGATCCGCCAGAGCCGTCCAGCCGGGACCCGCCAGAGCCGTCCAGCCGGGACCCGCCAGTGCCGTCCAGCCGGGACCCGCCAGAGCCGTCCAGCCGGGACCCGCCAGAGCCGTCCAGCCGGGATCCGCCAGAGCCGTCCAGCCGGGATCCGCCAGAGCCGTCCAGCCGGGATCCGCCAGAGCCGACCAGCCGGGAGCCACCAGAGCCGACCAGCCGGGAGCCACCAGAGCCGTCCAGCCAGTATCCGCCATTCAGCCTGGTACTGCCCCTTAGTCCGGTACTGCCCCTTAGTCCGGTACTGCCCCTTAGTCCGGTACTGCCCCTTAGTCCGGTACTGCCCCTTAGTCCGGTGCTGCCCCCTTAGTCCGGTGCCGCCCCTTAACCCAGTGGGGTTTAGTTGGGGGGTGGTCATGTGGAGGAGGCTAGGGAAGCGGGTGGTGACTAAGGTGGGATGGGGACCACGACCAGGGGCAGAACCGCCACCGTGGACAGACGCCCCCTAGACTGTATGCTGGTGCGCCCGGAGTTCGCACCTTTAGGGGGGGGTACTGTCACACTCTGGCTCCAGGACTGTGTGTTAGAGCCAGGGTGTATCTCATTTGGTGGTGTTGGGGTTGGGTGAGTTTCATTTTGTTTGTGTTTAGTGGTGATTGGTCAATGACTCCCAATCGGAGGTAACGAGTGTCAGCTGTCGGCTCGTTATCTCTGATTGGGAGCCATATATATACTGTTGTGTTTCACTGTTTGTTTGTGGGTTTTTGTTCCAGTGTTCCATGTTTCTGTCAGTGTTACAGAGGACTTCACTATCGTCATTTGTTGTTTTTTGTGGTTGCTTTATTTAATAAGTCATCATGTTCACTCCACGCGCTGCGTATTGGTCCGCTTCTTCAGACGATCGTGACATACTGTCTGGCCAAAAAGAGTATGACATTGTTGCCGCCCGTAGCATTGAATTCAATGGCAAGGGAAGCCAGCGAGCATTTGGCCTCCCTTGATAAAGAAAAGTATAAAAGAATAGCCAATCAGCGTTGAGCTAAAATGAGGGAGCCAGTTTGGATTTGGCTTCACACCAATCACATCACATCAAAAGCAAAACGTCAATGACAGAAAAAAACGTGAATTGTTGGACCTTGTTGTGTCGTTGTCCTCCGGTGGCTAGCTAACTAGCTAAAATTGTCCCTTTCCTAAATTAGCCATGGCTGGAGACAGGGATTTGGACTTTACTTATTTCTCCGTACTGGCCAATGATTATAGCTGCAATTCTGATCCAACTATGAATTCATACATTGTGAACCTGGCCTGAGAGGATGGAAGTTTAATATGTAGCTAGATGTAGTAGGCTAATGTTAACTAGCTGGCTCATCGTTGCCCATGAAAGGAAGTTAGTCTAGCAAGCATTTTAGCCAGGTAGCCTAGTCTAGGTCAACAAAAACTAAAGGTGTTTACTGTATGACAGTCATGGGCTGTTTTGGCAACATGAAAGAGAGGAGGATGGCATTGGCATTTCTCTACAAGTGGTTGAATGTATTCTGCCACTGTGTCTGTCTTCTTGTTGTCTTGTCCTTATATATCACAGTGGCGTATGAACTAACGGGTTATAGACCAAACAACGCAATTATCACAATACATAGGTTGTAATATGGCTTTTATCCTGGTTTGGCTTGGCTTCCTCAGTGATTTTTACACATGCACCAGTACTGAATAGTGTTAATGTGAACAGTGCCCTCTGTGCAGCAGTAATACACTGCTCTGTTGTGACGGTGGCGACAGAGTAGAAAGGGACCCTGTTATGCCGTATGAGTGGCACACGTTTCTTTTCCCTGTAGCTAAATATAGAAACAACAACAATAGCAGAAGGAAATACCCTTTAGAAACTTGAGCTCTGATGCTATCAATTTACACAGTTTATTTAAGGAGGTTATGAATAATGTTGAGAGTAATTTCATTTCCATTGACTATTCAGATGATTTATAGACAGAGAAGTGAGAGAGAAATAGTGTTGCGTCTACAGGTTCTTACCAAGTGCAGACGGAGCTTGCCGTCACATAATGTAAGGTCCTATTGTCCAATGTCAACCATGTGTTATGGACATGACAATGTTATGGGAATGACATTCTTTTTCAAAAATATTTGTTTGTTCAAGGAAAACTGTGATGAAATCCCAGATATATTTTATTGACACTATTACCCGGCTATAGGCAGAGATGTTAATAGCAATATGATTAGCATCATATATTTTCTAAGTCTACAAGGAGGTGTTTCCGTGAAAAGCCATAGGCTTTAAAAAGTTACAACTGCCTTTTAGTGGCTTACTCCAATTTTCCACCTATGTCTGCAGTCTAAAAATGGTTATACAACTTACTTCTACACACCTCTAAAATAGTGGTATTGCCGTAAAAATGTCCCATTATGTTTCCTTAGCATATAAATCCTGACTTTCCTAATACAAGACATACAGCCTATAGTTACAGTCTATATTGTCGGACGACGGGAGAGTGAAAAAAAAGAGAACAACCATGGCGAGGTAGAGAAAAAGTAATAGAAAGGGTGGATAGAGGGGGAAATAGCCAAGTTCAATCGTTGCAGAGTTTTTAAGTAGAGTGAAAGGTAGAAGCATCAATGGGTAAAACCCATAGAGCTGCATTGCAGGAGTGATGAAAATAAGTGGTTTGAGTCTCACTTGCTTTCCTCTGCATCGGATAACAAAGCCTGGGCAACTCGTACCAGGGTTATAAACTGTCAGTACCCAACACTTGACCTGTTACTGAGCTCACAACTTCTGCTAATGTAATCTGTGACTGGACAGCCGTTTACACAAAACCTGCACCAGGCTCATTTACGTAACACACACTCCTCCAGTCCAAAAATAAACCTGGTAGAGAAAGAGATGAGGAAGAAGACCCAGTCTGGAGCTGGATACTTGGGTGTCAGGAAACCACATGTGTATTATTTTGGCTCTTGAATAGGGCCATCCCAAAAAATCTATAAATACAGGGCGAGAGTGAACTTGCAGTCATCTGGGGGTTAGTATAATGTATGAAAATTAGGTGATAGCTTCTGTCATTTAAACACCATTTGTAAAGTCTGGACAGATGTTGTGGTGGTGAATGGTGATGGTGTTGATGATGTTTTGGTCTCTTGTGGGTTCCCCTTTTCCTGGTGGAAAAGGTGTGTTCACTTTTAACTGGCGAACGCACCTCTGACTATTACCTCAGAGGTGAGAACATTAGGTTCTGCTCATCACTGGGGTGCAGTTCCCTCCTTCTCTTGCTTCCTCAACCCCTCCTCTGTTACTGTGGTCTGCCAGTGCCATATCATCACAGCGTAGCTAAACTATCACATCTGGAAATATTCATGTTCGGAGATGCATTTAGCTGCTGAAAGAAATTCTCCCCTCTAAAAGCTTATGGATCATAACCTCTGTTCCTTGTTAGGGGCTCAAAGCGAAGCTGTGAAACCTATTGTTATTCTTAGATACTTTTTTTCCCTTGACATGGTCAAATAACTCAAGCATGGATTAGATAACTTTTTTCTAATTTGACACACAGAAACTAGAGGCCATGAGTAACTTGGTCAAAAAGAACGGCACCGATTGGACTATAGGTGGCGCTGTCACTTAAACCCTCATATCTGCTGCCCCGTTTGACCTAGAGACTTTAAACTTTGTCTGTATGTGTCTTTCCTAATGCTGAACAAATTTGCTACAAGGAACCATAAGGTCTGTCAGGATAGATTTTCGTTCATCTTGGAAATGTTGGAAAACCTTATAACAAATAACAAAACATTCGGTATGTAGGCCCATGGTACATCTCTTAATATAGTTTGGGAAAAGCTAAGGTATTGGTTAAGAGATGGCTGAGCTATTGATAAATCAGGCAATCAAATTGTACGTGTCCATTTGAATCCTTTGTAAATCCACTTCACAATGGCCTATCAACTTTTTTAGCTATTTCTTAGATTATTCTTCCCCTTTGAAATCCAACATTTCCTTTCTGGAGGCAAAGTCATTAATATCCGTTGGGTGATTGGTTGAGGCTTCTTGGGTGTGTGACGTCACTCCGACCCCTTACCAAAACACTAAACATGGCGGACAGTTTCTCTCGACATCTGAAACCAGTGGTAATCACCAACTTCAATTACAGATGAATTAAATTAAAAGATTAATCTAACATTCCCGCAGCCCCGATAGCATTGTCGCCCAGGAGGGCTTGCTAGCTAGCTACAGTGTTTGCGTCATCTCAGCCTCTTTCTTGTAAAACAGAATTAGCATTCCGCTAGCTAGCTAACGCATTAGCTAGACTGCTTCTAGACTTCGGGAGCTTAAGTTCAAGTTCAAGTTTTATTGTCACATACACAAGTACAGTGAAATGCCTACCTTGCAAGCTCTACCAAACAGTGCAGTAATCAATATCAAAATAGTATAACTAATAACAAGTCGGAAGTTTACATACACTTAGGTTGGAGTCATTAAAACTCGTTTTTCAACCACTCCTCAAATGTCTTGTTAACAAACTATAGTTTTGGCAAGTCGGTTAGGACATCTACTTTGTGCATGACACAAGTAATTTTTCCAACAATTGATTACAGACATATTATTTCACTTATAATTCACTGTATCACAATTCCAGTGGGTCAGACGTTTATATACACTAAGTTGACTGTGCCTTTAAACAGCTTGGAAAATTCCAGAAAATGATGTCATGGCTTTAGAAGCTTCAGATAGGCTAATTGACATCATTTGAGTCAATTGGAGGTGTACCTGTGGATGTATTTCAAGGCCTACCTTCAAACTCAGTGCCTCTTTGCTTGACATCATGAGAAAATCAAAATAAATCAGCCAAGACCTCAGATAAATAATTGTAGAACTCCACAAGTCTGGTTCATCCTTGGGAGCAATTTCCAAATGCCTGAAGGTACCACGTTCAAGTATAAACACCATGGGACCACGCAGCCGTCATACCGCTCAGGAAGGAGGCGCATTCTGTGTCCTAGAGATGAATGTACTTTGGTGCGAAAAGTGCAAATAAATCCCAGAACAACAGCAAAGGACCTTGTGAAGATGCTGGAGGAAAAAGGTACAAAAGTATCTAAAATCCACAGTAAAACGAGTCCTATATCAACATAACCTGAAAGGCCGCTCAGCAAGGAAGAAGCCAATGCACCAAAACCGCCATAAAAAAGCCAGACTACGGTTTGCAGCTGCACATGGGAACAAAGATTGTACTTTTTGGAGAAATGTCCTCTGGTCTGATGAAATGAAAATAGAACTGTTTGGCCATAATGACCATCGTTATGTTTGGAGGAAAAAGGGGAACGCTTGCAAGCCGAAGAACACCATCCCAACCGTGAAGCACGGGGGTGGCAGCATCATGCTGTGGGGGTGCTTTGCTGCAGGAGGGCCTGGTGCACTTCACATAATAGATGGCATCATGAGGAAGGAACATTATGTGGATATATTGAAGCAACATCTCAAGACATCAGTCAGGAAGTTAAAGCTTGGTCTCAAATGGGTCTTCCAAATGGACAATGACCCCAAGCATACTTCCAAAGTTGTGGCAAAATGGTTTAAGGACAACACAGTCAAGGTATTGGAGTGGCCATCACAAAGCCCTTACCTCAATCCTATAGAACATTTGTGGGCAGAACTGAAAAAGTGTGTGCGAGCAAGGAGGTCTACAAACCTGACTCAGTTACAACAGCTCTGTCAGGAGGAATGGGCCATAATTCACCCAACTTATTGTGGGAAGCTTGTGGAAGGCTACCCAAAACGTTTGACCAAGCTAAACAATTTAAAGGCAATGCTACCAAATACTAATTGAGTGTATGTAAACTTCTGACCCACTGGGAATGTGATGAAATAAATAAAAGCTGAAATAAATCATTCTCTCTACTATTATTCTGACATTTCACATTCTTAAAATAATGTGGTGATCCTAACTGACCTAAGACAGGGAATTCTTACTAGGATTAAATGTCAAGAATTGTGAAAACTGAGTTTAATTGTATTTGGCTAAGGTGTGTGTAAACTTCAGACTTCAACTGTATATAATAAAGAAAACATGAGAAATAAGAAATAAGGGCGGAAGCTATGTACAGGGTCAGTGACAATACCAAATGTACAATGTGCAGGGATACTGGAGTAGTTTGAGGTAGCTCATGGGGGCTTCTGGAGCCAGCAGGTTAGAATCTAAATCTAGAGCAAAACACAACTACTGTTACTGTTGTTAAAGAGAGGGGAGTCTCAGCTTTCTAAATATTGAGGAAATATGACCACTTTACAAACTGAGAATGTAATTGAAATGATGCGCTGGCGGAAAGGAGCGGAGCTTGCCATTTGCGGTGAATACCTGAAGTAGCCTAAATAGGCCTACCAATGGACAGTTTTTGTTGGACATAAAGTGTACCGTTAGATTACATGGCTATTACATGGCAGTTACATGGCTATCTAGCAACAGTATCATATTTAGGGTTAGCAATCTAGCTAATGTGTTTTGAGATCCCACTTCCTCTGGTGAATTATGGAGCATATGGCCTAAGCCAATATGTCGCAAAATGAAATTCACTATTATCAGTATTTTTACCACAGAGAGAATTGAACAAAAAAGATGCACAAAACAGATGCAGCAAAAAATAAATCGGATAATTCTGGATCCTATGTTGACATGTTGCACATCAAAATACTGTATCCACCATGCATTCCCTGAACATGTTAGATGAAATAGCAAACTTCTTTAATGTCTTACTTGGCACTGGAAAAGTCAGTCTGGAGCCCTAATGAAAAGTAACTGTCCAAATACAGTTGAAGTCGGAAGTTTACACACACCTTAGCCAAATACAGTTAAAGTCAGTTTTTCACAATTCATGACATTTAATCCTAGTACATATTCCCTGTAATAGGTCAGTTAGGATCACCACTTTATTTTAAGAATGTGAAATGTCAGAATAATAGTAGAGAGAATGATTTATTTCAACTTTTATTTCTTTCATCACATTCAAAGTCGGTCAGAAGTTTACATACACTCAATTAGTATTTGGTAGCATTGCCTTTAAATTGTTTAACTTGGGTCAAACTTTTCAGGTAGCCTTCCACAAACTTCCCACAATAAGTTGGGTGAATTTTGGCCCATTCCTCCTGACAGAGCTGGTGTAACTGAATCAGGTTTGTAGGCCTCCTTGCTCGCACACACTTTTTCAGTTCTGCCCACAAATGTTCTATAGGATTGAGATAAGGGCTTTGTGATGTCCACTCCAATACCTTGACTTTGTTGTCCTTAAGCCATTTTGCCACAACTTTGGAGGTATGCTTGGAGTCATTGTCCATTTGGAAGACCCATTTGCGACCAAGCTTTAACTTCCTGACTGATGTCTTGAGATGTTGCTTCAATATATCCACATCATTTTCCTTCCTCATGATGCCATCTATTTTGTGAAGTGCACCAGTCCCTCCTGCAGCAAAGCACCCACACAGCATGATGCTGCCACCCCCGTGATTCACGGTTGGGATGGTGTTCTTCGGCTTGCGTACTATTGTTTGTACAGATGAATGTGGTACCTTCAGACATTTGGAAATTGCTCCCAAGGATGAACCAGACTTGTGGAGGTCTACAATTATTTTTCTGAGGTCTTTGCTGATTTCTTTTGATTTTCCCATGATGTCAAGCAAAGAGACACTGAGTTTGAAGGTAGGCCTTGAAATACATCCACAGGTACACCTCCAATTGACTCAAATGATGTCAATTAGCCTATAAGAAGGATAACTGTTATACTCTTCCAAGAATTCCTTAAAGAGGTAGGGTTTCAAGTGTCTCCGGAAGGTGGTCAGTGACTCCGCTGTCCTGGCGTCATGGGGGAGCTTGTTCCACCATTGGGGTGCCAGAGCAACAAATAGCTTTGACTGGGCTGAACGGGAAATGTGCTTCCGTAGAGGTAGGGGGGCTAGCAGGCCAGAGGTGGATGAACGTAGTGCCCTCGTTTGGGTGTAGGATCAGAGCCTGAAGGTAAGGAGGTGCCGTTCCCCTCACAGCTGCGTAGGCAAGCACCATGGTTTTGTAGTAGATGCAAGCTTCAACTGGAAGCCAGTGGAGTGTGCGGAGGAGCGGGGTGACATGAGAGAACTTGGGAAGGTTGAACACCAGACGGGCTGCGTTCTGGATACAGTGAGGGAAAAAAGTATTTGATCCCCTGCTGATTTTGTAAGTTTGCCCACTGACAAAGAAATGATCAGTCTATAATTTTAATGGTAGGTTTATTTGAACAGTGAGAGACAGAATAACAACAAAAAAATCCAGAAAAACGCATGTCAAAAATGTAAAAAATTCATTTGCATTTTAATGAGGGAAATAAGTATTTGACCCCCTCTCAATCAGAAAAATGTCTGGCTCCCAGGTGTCTTTTATACAGGTAACAAACTGAGATTAGGAGTGCTCCTAATCTCAGTTTTTTACCTGTATAAAAGACACCTGTCCGCAGAAGCAATCAATCAATCAGATTCCAAACTCTCCACCATGGCCAAGACCAAAGAGCTCTCCAAGGATGTCAGGGACAAGATTGTAGACCTACACAAGGCTGGAATGGGCTACAAGACTATCGCCAAGGAGCTTGGTGAGAAGGTGACAACAGTTGGTGCGATTATTCGCAAATGGAAGAAACACAAAATAACTGTCAATCTCCCTCGGCCTGGGGCTCCATGCAAGATCTCACCTCGTGGAGTTGCAATGATCATGAGAACGGTGAGGAATCAGCCCAGAACTACACGGGAGGATCTTGTCAATGATCTCAAGGCAGCTGGGACCATAGTAACCAAGAAAACAATTGGTAACACACTACGCCGTGAAGGACTGAAATCCTGCAACGCCCGCAAGGTCCCCCTGCTCAAGAAAGCACATATACAGGGCCGTCTGAAGTTTGCCAATGAACATCTGAATGATTCAGAGGAGAACTGGGTGAAAGTGTTGTGGTCAGATGAGACCAAAATTGAACTCTTTGGCATCAACTCAACTCGCCGTGTTTGGAGGAGGAGGAATGTGATTGCCAACAAGGGTTTTGCCACCAAGTACTAAGTCATGTTTTGCAGAGGGGTCAAATACTTATTTCCCTCATTAAAATGCAAATCAATTTATAAAATTTTTGACATACGTTTTTCTGGATTTTTCTGTTGTTATTCTGTCTCTCACTGTTCAAATAAACCTACCATTAAAATTATAGACTGATCATTTCTTTGTCAGTGGGCAAACGTACAAAATCAGCAGGGGATCAAATACTTTTTTCCCTCACTGTGTATTTGTCATTGTGTCTCTGTGCTCATGTTATTACAGTGATTCTGTCATTCTTTTATATTGCTCAATATTTGGACATTTTGAGAAGCCCATTAGCCAACAAATATATCCTAGTTGTCATGGTGTACTGTATGTACAGTACGTACAGTATGATCCAAACTACCCAGCATTGTCACAATGAAAGGTATTGGTTATTACTATTATTTTTTGTGTGTATTTGAGTATTTTCAAATAATGTGGCAAAATCAGTTACTTCTTTCTGAAATATTTGAAAGCATTTTCAAATAACTTCCTATAAATAGCCCAAACTATTTTCAAATACTTATTTCCAAATTCATTATTTAAAATACCCCTACGGCCAAACAGACCTGGGTTCAAATGCATGGGAGTATTTCAATATTCGTATTTGTATTGAAATGTGGGTATTGGAGTATTTTCAAATACATGGCAAGATTCAACTATAAGACATATGTAAATCAGTACTTGGAAATGTCTTTTAAAGTAATTGAAATAAGCTAAATAGTATTTGAACCCATGTCTGATAGGGTATGAGTGAGATGGCCTCAACACTCCTCTCCTCTGTGTTCCACTGCCTAACAGCCAGCACCCCTCCTGGCTCTCACTCTCAATACAAAACATTACACCAGACAAGAAGCAGAGCACTGTGTCTGTGACTGTTAGTACCGCAGTGACGACAGGACTCGGCTGGTGACCTGAGAGAGGCAAGAGGACGTCACCGGGCCAGCGGGGTGAAAAGGTAAGAAGGACCCACTGAGTTTCCCCTGACCTCAATTATCAGAATAATACTATGGCCTAGACAAATCTGTGTTTATAACCATGCTAAATCCCTACCAGACCACAGCACAGAGAGAGAGAGACGTACCTGTTAGTCCAGCACATGCATAGAAACACAAGGTTTGTCAAAATTAAGTTGATGGCCAATTAAAAGGGAGTGAAGGTGCCTTGTTATTTCTTCAGGCAGCGAGTGGAGTGGGGCAGCCCTTCCGCCTCACAACGGCACATATATATATATATATATATATATATATATATATATATATATATATATATATATATATATACCGGCCAATTGATTAGGTACCCGTATATAGTACCAGGTCAGACCCCCCTTTTCCTCCAGAACAGCCTTAATTCTTTGGGGCATTCTACAAGGTGTCGGAAACGTTCTACAGGGATGTTTGTCCATACTGACACGATGGCATCACGCAGTTGCTACAGATTGGATGGCGGTACATTCATGCTGCGAACAGCCCATTCCATCTCATCCCAAAGATGCCCTATTGGATTGAGGTCTGGGCACTACACAGGCCGCTCAAGTAAACTGAACTCGCTGTCATGTTCCAAGCTATGTTTTTCCACTCCTCAGTTGTCCAGTGTTGGTGATCGCATGGCCATTGGAGCCGCTTCTTCTTGTTTTTAGCTGATAGGAGTGGAACCTGGTGTGGTCGTCTGCTGCAATAGCCCATCCATCACAAGGGTCGACAAGTTGTGCATTCCAAGTTGCCGTTCTGCACAGCACTGTTGTACTGTGCCATTATTTGTCTGTTTCTGGCCTGCCTGTTAGCTTGCATAATTCTTGCCATTTTCCTTCGACCTCTCTCATCAACGAGCTGTTTTCGCCCACAGACACTGTTGTGCGTGAAAAGCCCAGAAGGACGGCCGTTTCTGAGATACTGGAACCGGCTCGCCTGGCACCGACAATTAGGTCACTCGTTTTGCCAATTCTAACGTTCAATAGAACAGTAACTGAATGCCTCGATGCCTGTCTGCCTGCTTTATTAAACGAGCTATGGCCACGTGACTCACTGTCTGTAGGAGCAATCCATTTTTGTGAATGGGGTGGTGAGTATACAAAACATTAAGAACGGCTTTTTCTATGACATAGACTGACCAGGTGAATTCAGGTGAAAGCTATGATCTCTTATTAATGTTACTTGTTAAATGCACTTCAATCAGTGTAGATAAAGGGGAGGAGAGAGGTTAAAGAAGGATTTGTAAGCCTTGATACAATTTAGACATGGATTGTGTATGTGTGCCATTCAGAGGGTGAATGGGTAAGACAAAATATTTAAGTGCCTTTGAACGGGGTATGATAGTAGGTGCCAGGCACATCGGTTTGTGTCAAGAACTGCAGCGCTGCTGGGACCTGTGGAACGCTTTTGAGGAGACAACATGGGCCAGCATCCCTGTGGGACGCTTTCGACGCCTTGTAGAGTCCATGCCCTGAACAATTGAGGCTGTTCTGAGGACAAAGGGGGGTGCAACTCAATATTAGGAAGGTGTTCCTAATGTTTAGTATAGTCAGTGTATATACCAGTGGAGGCTGGTGGGAGGAGCTACAGGAGGATGGGCTCATTGTAATGGCTGGAATGGAATTAATGGAACGGAGTCAAACATGTAGTTTCTATATGTTTGATGTGTTTGATACCATTCCATTTATTCCACTCCAGTCATTACGATGAGCCCATCCTCCTATAGCTCCTCCCACCAGCCTCCACTGGTATATACTGTATATATGCCATGCTTTATGTGGTGTGACCAGACCAGACAGACATGCTTAGTCAGCTGGGCCACCATTAAAACATTCCCTCAGTATAAAATGTGACAACAGGACAATAAAAGTATGACGACCACAGGTTCACTGCTTGACTACGCCAATCACGAGCCCAACCCCTTCCTCCTACAGCCCCGTTCCCTCCCCCATATCCCCCACACCAACACCCCTCTCTCCCCTGCACCCCCTTCTACTGAGGCCTGTTTTCCATTCCAGAGGGGTCTTTTTTCCATAGCCTTGTGGAGGGCAGGGAAGCTCGGGGTGAAGCTGCTCTTTGATGGTCCATAGGACGAGATTCCCTGATGCGAGTGAGATGCTTAACGCTTAGTTTACTATGGGGCTGGCTGAACTCATTTCTGCTATAGGCTATACCTTCAGCATAGACCAACATGGGATGGCGTCCATCACCTCCAATGTACTGTAGACCTGACATGGCGCAATAACCTGCCAGTCACATATCCTGTTTTGGTGATTTGATGCTGATAATCATCATACTATGAATACCAAAAAAAGGTTGGGTCTTGGAAAGTGGCCAGAAATGTCAACATCAGCACACATACCTCACATGCAGTACACTATCATCTATTTTCATCCAGGGGGAATTTGGGTAATGTGAGATGCTGATGATTAATGGAAGATCGTCACACATAATGACTGTGACATTGTTTTCTTGTTTGACAGGAAATTACAGCCATTTTTGTGATCTGACAACTCACTATTTCACACTTTCCGTAGATATTTTAACTGTAAACATCTATTTTTAGATATTGAAACTTCACGTTAACAGTAATGCGTTTAAGATCAACCTTGCTAGTATGTTAGAAACTCGCAGATCAAAGTCACTTCTTGTGCTACCTGTTTACCTACAGTGAGGGAAAAAAGTATTTGATCCCCTGCTGATTTTGTACGTTTGCCCACTGACAAAGAAATGATCAGTCTATAATTTTAATGGTAGGTTTATTTGAACAGTGAGAGACAGAATAACAACAAAAAAATCAGAAAAACACATGTCAAAAATGTTATAAATTGATTTGCATTTTAACAAGGGAAATAAGTATTTGACCCCTCTGCAAAACATGACTTAGTACATGGTGGCAAAACCCTTGTTGGCAATCACAAAGGTCAGATGTTTCTTGTAGTTGGCCACCAGGTTTGCACACATCTCAAGAGGGATTTTGTCCCACTCCTCTTTGCAGATCTTCTCCAAGTCATTAAGGTTTCGAGGCTGATGTTTGTCAACTCGAACCTTCAGCTCCCTCCACAGATTTTCTATGGGATTAAGGTCTGGAGACTGGCTAGGCCACTCCAGGACCTTAATGTGCTTCTTCTTGAGCCACTCCTTTGTTGCCTTGGCCGTGTGTTTTGGGTCATTGTCATGCTGGAATAGCCATCCACGACCCATTTTCAATGCCCTGGCTGAGGGAAGGAGGTTCTCACCCAAGATTTGACGGTACATGGCCCCGTCCATCGTCCCTTTGATGCGGTGAAGTTGTCCTGTCCCCTTAGCAGAAAAACACCCCCAAAGCATAATGTTTCCACCTCCATGTTTGACGGTGGGGATGGTGTTCTCGGGGTCATAGGCAGCATTCCTCCTCCTCCAAACACGTCGAGTTGAGTTGATGCCAAAGAGCTCCATTTTGGTCTCATCTGACCACAACACTTTCACCCAGTTCTCATCTGAATCATTCAGATGTTCATTGCCAAACTTCAGGCGGCCCTGTATATGTGCTTTCTTGAGCAGGGGGACCTTGCGGGCGTTGCAGGATTTCAGTCCTTCACGGCGTAGTGTGTTACCAATTGTTTTCTTGGTTACTATGGTCCCAGCAGCCTTGAGATCATTGACAAGATCCTCCCGTGTAGTTCTGGGCTGATTCCTCACCGTTCTCATGATCATTGCAACTCCACGAGGTGAGATCTTGCATGGAGCCCCAGGCCGAGGGAGATTGACAGTTATTTTGTGTTTCTTCCATTTGCGAATAATCGCACCAACTGTTGTCACCTTCTCACCAAGCTGCTTGGCGATGGTCTTGTAGCCCATTCCCGGCTTGTGTAGGTCTACAATCTTGTCCCTGACATCCTTGGAGAGCTCTTTGGTCTTGGCCATGGTGGAGAGTTTGGAATCTGATTGATTGATTGCTTCTGTGGACAGGTGTCTTTTATACAGGTAACAAGCTGAGATTAGGAGCACTCCCTTTAAGAGTGTGCTCCTAATCTCAGCTCGTTACCTGTATAAAAGACACCTGGGAGCCAGAAATCTTTCTTATTGAGAGGGGGTCAAATACTTATTTCCCTCATTAAAATGCAATTCAATTTATAACATTTTTGACATGCGTTTTTCTGATTTTTTTTTTATGTTATTCTGTCTCTCACTGTTCAAATAAACCTACCATTAAAATTATAGACTGATCATTTCTTTGTCAGTGGGCAAACGTACAAAATCAGCAGGGGATCAAATTCTTTTTTCCTTCATTGTAATCAGTCACTCCCTTAGATTATAAGAATTTCAGTAACACTTTACTGTAGGTGTCCTTATGCATGCATTCATAACGCCTTTATAACAGCTATATAACACATTATAACAACTGTCATAAGCTGTCATAAGTTGTCATAACTAGTTATGAGTAACCGCACAAGTTATAATTGGTGTTATAGATGACTGTTCGTCCTCTTGTCATATGCTCTAATGTCAACTGTTAATAACAACTGCTATTACACAGTCTGCATGACAACTTATGTCATGTTATTAAATGCTACATAAGAGTTTACATACAATATGTTATAACAGGGTATTATTTAATCTACCAACCTCTGTGTCACATTATGACATTGAATGGAATGATGGGCGTCATAACCATGGCATATGCCCTTATAGAGTGTGCACAGACACCTAAAGTAAAGTGACATTCATTTGAGGTGTTATAAAATAGTTATGAATGTGCTTATACCACAGGATGAGTTGAAAGTATCACAAAACTAAACCATTCAAAGGATCTCCAAAAAACATGGGCAAAGGGGAGCACAGATGTACAATAAACTGAGTTGTAGGCTACAAATTGGACCACGTCCAGATATAAAAAATATACATTATAATAACAATTTGCCAGAAAACACAAACATTTTCAAACTAAATGGAAGCAAATAGAATTTTACAACAGAATCAATGTTTCTGGGACACAACAGGATTAGTGACAGCTGTGAAAAAAGGAAGATGCGCAGGTTACAGTAACAAGGACTTACTGTACATAAAAAAAGGCCAGTTATTCAGGTAACTACGTAGTTGATGTTGCAATTGCAACATTGTGTTGATTCCCAGTATTGAGCTCTTTGGTGAGGAGAATACTGGAATGTGGCACCACTAGAAACAAGAAGAGGATTCAGGTAAGTGTAAAATGGGTACCGGGTTTTGTGCCACACTCACAAACATGGAGGTGTGGTCATCATTCCTTATCCTTAGAGTTTTCTGCTAACACACACACACACACACACACACACACACACACACACACACACACACACACACACACACACACACACACACACACACACACACACACACACACACACACACACACACACACACACACACACACACACACACACACACACACACACACACACACACACACACACATTATGTCAGATAGTCATTAGGTTCCAATTCCCTTCCCCTTGACCTTAACCATTTCATGATAGCAGACCTGAAAGATGTGAACAAAATGGTGGATACTCAACATAATGGTATACAGTCAAGGGAAAAAGAGTGAACTGAGACCAGCTAATCGTCAGCTCCATGCTGCGTCACTGTTCTCCACCCTTTCAAAGAGTGTGCATATCCATGGCATGGATACATCATTGGGCATGCATTCTAAGTTGAATACAAGAACGGATATTAAAATGAAGTTGAATGTCTCTGATCACTGCATTAGTGAACAAGGGATTACTCAAAATCACACAATGACACAGCACATTGACATTATACTTGCCACTATACCAGTCTTTGATCCACAGAGAAGAGGTGCTCCTTTGTATGATGGACAGAGGATAATCAGCATCTGTGGCTAGCTACAGGTGGAATTATAGAGCTTACTCTGCAGCACATTGCACATTAGCATCCTCTTTCACTTAAACTTTACATACAATTACCTTTTCAAGATAACTTACATTATCGTAATCCATGCCATTTGCTGCAGAAAGGTTTGTTACATGTGTCAACATCTCTCTTCTCCCATTATGTTAGTTCCACCTTTCTTCTTCCACTTTCAGCAATATGGTTCGCTGATAGGTGTGCTCTCAAAAACGTTTCATTGGATCTCCAAACTAACCATACAATTTCAGCTTTATGATTCGCTGACAGAAATTGACAAGTTGCAGATCCAATGAAAAGTTATTGAGAGATCTTGTTTCAGCTAATCGTATCGCTGAAATTGGAAGAAGGGTGTGACTTACTAACATTTTTTATGTTAAGCGAAATGAACAGGTTTGTGGTATCCGGGAACCTTGGGACATCACTACCCTAAACCCTAACCTTACACACAGTGGTGACATAGGGTTGGAAAATGAAATAATACCATTATAACATCTTGTATGTAGACTCTTATGTAGACTGTAATAACATATTACATAAATTGTCATCCAAACTGTGTAATAGTCGTTGTTATTAACAGTTGAAATTAGAGCATATGACAACAGGATGAACAGTCATCTATAACACCAATTATAACTCGTTTTATAACATCATATGGGGTCACTCATAACTACTTACGACAACTTATTACAGCTTATGACAAATGTTACAATGTGTGATATAGTTGTTATAAAGGCATTATGAATGCATGCATAAGGACACATATAGTAAAGTGTTACCAACATTTCAAATTAATGTCATATTTGTCATGAAATTGTGAAAAGTTTTGATTGCCACATCTGTAGTTTGAGCTCTCTTCCTCTCCATCAACCATTCTCTTGATCAATCGCTGACTCAAGTCTATTAACACGTTGCCTGAAACATCCATTCACCAAGTCCAACAACAGAAGTATGAAAAGCATCAATCTGTAAAAGCTGCTTTGCAGATTTTGAGTTATTCTGAAAAGACAGGCAGGCCTTTATGTTCATCAACTTCACTGTTTTCTCTTTGAGTCATCGGGGTTTGACATCATCTTTGGAGAGCTACTATGATGCACGTATATCACTGTCCAGATAAAACAAGCAACTTGGTGTCGATTCCCTCTTCTTTTGAACTGGCTGGTGGCCACCAAACAATTTTTTTTTACCAGCTAGAACCTCTGCAGACAATTCACCACATTAAATCCTGGTTGGACTCACGTCGTAGTAATAACATTGCTTTAGCAAAAACATTCTGGTAGGCAATATCAGGTTTCCAACCATGGTCCATTTGATTAGTGACTCATCAGGGGTTGTCTGATTATGGTGTTTTTCATCAGTTCGGACGGGCAACATGTGTTCAAGGACAAAAGGACAAGAGCTTTATGTAACACCACATGGTGAAATACTGACCTGAACTAACACAACGTTGCTATGGTATCATTCTGTCTAAAAGTAATAGATATCATCATTGTACATTAATATATTAACTTCCTCTTGCGTTACAGCAGCGATTTATCTAGATGTGCACGAGAATAAATATTTGATCTGCTTCCATTTCTTGTATTATAACAATGTCAAAACACATACTAAATCCCAGTGATAAACTTTGATCAAAACATATATTTCAACATAAAACACACAGATACTAGTCTAGGATCACACACGTGGAAATTCTGTGTAATATATAATCCAAACATGAATTTTCAAACATCTCCTGCCAGCATCTGTCATGGTAGTTTTAGGAGCTGGTCTGATGGGCCAAGGAGCTCAAAGCCAAAGGGATCCTGATGAGTACAAAGAGGAGCCTCTAGTCATTCAGTTCAGAGGAAAATAGGCCGTATATCTCCTGGTGAACAGAGATGTGGACAGAGACGTCAGGGGGAGGCAGTTGACCCCTGGCACTGAAGACATGCCGCATCAAAGACACACTCACTCACCTAAATGATAAACATGCCTCGCTGATACACTTGAAAGACCTGAGGAATGCCCCCCCCCACCCCCTCTCTCTCTCTCTCTCTCGCTCTCTCTCAATTCAAATGGCTTTATTGGCATGGGAAACATATGTTTACATTGACAAAGCAAGTGAAATAAACAATAAACAAAAGGGAGAAAAACAAGTGAAATAAATAATCAGAAATTAACAGTAAACATTACACTCACAAAAGTTTTAAATGAATATATACATTTCAAATGTTATATTATTGGCTATGTACAGTGTTGTAATAATGTGCAATTTTAGTTGAAGTACGAAAGGGAAAATAAATAAACAGAAAAATATAGGTTCTATTTACAATGGTGTTTGTGCTCCACTGGTTGCCCTTTTCTTGTGGCAACAGGACTCTCTCTCTCTCTATCTCTCTCTCTCTCTCTCTCTCTCTCTCTCATCTTCCTGGATGGGGAATGGGATGAATCCGTTACCGGTTACTCAGGCGGAGGCCCATTATGCTAACGTTACCCTAACATGCTACTGGGGCTACTGCTTGTACGCAATATAATCACCGTTCTCATTTATCATCGCATGGGGCTTGCCAGGACTGTGGAAAGCCTTCCCAGAGGCACACATGATGATATGCTGGAAGACATTAAGAGATGAGTTATTGACACACCACTAACAAATGTGTCAACACATGGAGAAGGAATAGGCTCATCAGACAGGGCCGGAGATCTAGCCCACTCCCCTATGTTGGTCTAAGGCCAGTTTGGCAGACCGAGGTAGAGTAGCGCAGAATCGTCCCATCATTCCATCCCTGTGTACACAACCTTTAAGGAAGTATCAATCAGGTAAGGAGATGGGATCGCTTTACCACGCCGCATCACTTTTTCAATACAGGCGGTATGAGGTTAGATGTGCCAATCAGTGACTTGCTCTTGGACTCCAGAATTGTAGGTAGACGTCAATACCATGAGAGCGACAAGTCATAAAAATCCCTACCACCTCATTTTGGGTTTTCCATTCCCTCTTATTGGGTAGATAATTTCCCAAAATGCATTGCGTTAGCATAACTCCTTGACATTTGCGGTCGGTGGTGGCACGCATGAGAGAGAACACCCATCTCTCGGTGGTATTGTGCTTGGTTACCATAAACCTGAGATATAACAACATGCTAGTCAGAGAACACACATCTAGGCCACACCATGTACATATTAGCCTACCCACTTGGCAGTACCAAGTGTGGTTACACAGAAAAACAGCTTAGAACAACCTGCTAAAGAACATTATAACCTCAACGCAGAGCACATATTAAAACTCTCTAGGAGAGCTGCTGTGGTCGCTGCACGTGCTGTAACTCCAGACACACCAGACACCCAAAACTGGTGTTATGGGCAGAATTATGCCTCAGCAAATGTGGCTTCCCTCAGCAGGGTCAACTCAGAGCATCTGGTGAAGGAGAGAAGAAGTGACGTGATTGTCAGGTTCTTGTTTATCTTCTTGATATGTGTGTCGAGGTGTGAGATATTACTGAGTGACTAAGCATGTTTTTTTCTCTGTGGTAATGTTGCCTGCACTCGTAGACCATAACTCTCTCTACCTGTAATGACTAGGACTCCTGCTACTTGAGCACAAAACATGCAGGCAGATGAGAAGATAATTATACTTGGCAAGAACTATACATTTTTTAGATTAACATATTTCCCCCAATGGTTTAACAATGTGTGCTTTCCAAGCAACTGATTAGCTGTATAATAGTTGCTCTATTAAATAATATTTCATGACATTGGCATTTACCTAAATCAAACAACCGTGTGTTTAGCTTGATTTAACAAGATGTTGTATTGCTTTCCATCTCAGGGAACTAATCCCCCCCCCCACACACACACACACAGAGAGGATCAAGTGTTTTATTTACACACAGACACAGAGTCTGGGAGGTATGACTGTGCTGCCAACACTCTGACACACTCTTGTCATCGAGCTGTCCCTGTAAACTGTGGGTGTGTCACCACGTGACGTCGCAAAGCTATTTTTAGACCAGGTTTATTTTCACAGTGACGTCATCAGCCCCCGACACGGTAAAGTCCCATCATCAGGGTGTCTCACACTAGGGTGTGAGGGAGACAGGGTGCGGAGCAGGATCAGAGAGAGAGAGACAGCGGGGGGAACACAGGTTCCACAGGGAGGAAGCGAGGGGTATTTTACACCCTGACGACAGGTCTAGAGCCCAGGGTAGTCTTCTTTTCCTCCTGTCCTCTCACTCTCTCTGTGGGTTAGGAGGACAACCAAGGGCGCGGTGATGGAACTATGTGAAGTTTCCACCACATGAAAAGGCATATTAAATCTATGGATGACTCCTTTCCTGCTTTCCTCACTGTTTCGCACTCTGTCTAGTTTACACAAGTTGATCAATACAGAAATTCAACCTTCTTGTTTCAGAACTGATTATATGCATTATTTTTGTCCTGCCTGTGATTTTTTGTTGTTGCCTTTATTGCAAATTAAAACATTACTATTTTGACCTCTTTTTTTTTATGACACATTTCTGCATACAACATAGTGCAATATTAACCTCTTTTGCATCACCTTCAGGTTGAACAAACCAACTGGTTTAAAACATAGGAGAGTGACCAGCAGTGGAACTAACCAATTTCATACGGTGCAACCACTATAATTTGCTATAGTTATATTACTTTTTGTACATTTCTCACAAAATATATTTTTTCATGATAATTTAGAGACTATTTCAGATACATACACATTGAGAAATGCAAACTGATATATTGCAAGCAGCCATATTGCGGTGCTCACTTGGTAACACACATTTTTGGGAACTGTCTATCAGTGGCGTATATTCATGGATGCCAAGAGAAGCCAGGCCTCCATGAATATTTGACCAACACATTTTTTTAAATGATTAAAAAATAATTTATCTTTCATCTCTCTCTGTGTTTTCATAATTTTCAGTCAATTCGCAAGTGGCTGAATCTCACCGGATAAATCATACAAGCAAGGGAAACAGCGCCCCACTGTCTCAGTATGTGTAGACCCAGAATCTGATGCTGTCTGGACAAAAATTGTATAATATGTTGCCGCCATAGCATTTGATTGATGCCAGCAAGCATTTTACCTCCCTTAATAGAAAAATTATAAAATAATTAGCCAATCAGCGTTGAGCTGAGCTCAGCTGTGGGTTGTCCTGGTGAAGCAAAACACCCCCCAAGGGAGGCCAGTTTGGATTTGGCTTCACACCAACCATAAATGAATATGTTGTTCCACTGGCCTGAGACGATTGAAGTTCAATATGTCGCCTAGATGTAGCCTAGTAGGCTCACGTTAACTAGCTAGCCAGCTAACTTAGCTGCTTTGTTGTTGCCCATGCGAGGAAGTTAGGCTAGCAAGCATTTTAGCTAGGTAGCCAATGACAACTAAAGCTAAAGTCTACTGTATGACAGCGCCATAGACCGTTTAGCCAACATGAAAGAGAGGAGGATGGCATTGGCGTTCAACTAGTCTACAAGTAGTGTGAGTCCCCAAAAATGTTTTACTTGTGCACGCACAAACAGCCACACACACAGACAGAAATCAGTACCATGGACAGCCGCATGATATTTAGCAACACTGATTGGGCTAAATTGTTTTTGGTATCTTTAAGTTTGTTTTCAGTGTATTAAACTAAGCATATATAGCCTTGTTGATTTGATGATGTTTGAATGTTTAAGTTGAAATTGTGCTGGAATAGCAGAGGCAGTGCTCCTGTCTTTGTGCCGACTTGCGGTAACTCTGTGTTTCTAAATCAGTAGTTGTTTAGTAAACTTGCTTGACCATGCTGCAGTTGTTGTAACTGTTTGTTACATGCAATATTTGCTTTGTGGACTTCACCGGACAGATGTTGCACTCTGGTTTTGTGATGAAACAAAATTATGTGTAGTTGAATTTATTCTGCCACTGTGTGACTCCTGTATTTTTGTTGTCACGGCCTTATTGTATATCGCAGTGGCGTACGAAATGGGTTATAGAGCAAACAATGCAATTATCATATGGCTTTTTTACTGGCTTGGCTTAGCTTCCTCAGTGATTTTACCCACGCACCGCTACTGCTGTCTATATAGAAGTTTCTGTTTTAAAAATCATGTTGTCCTGTATAAATGAGATCGCTGTAGTATGTTTGAGGAAAAAATTACAATATTTCTGTAACTGTAAACATTTGGGAATGGCTAATAGAAGTTACACCATGTGTAAACAAATTAATAGACAGGAATATGGACGCAATGATTGATCATCCATGAAATTAAAATTACATCATGTTTTGTACCAATCCTAGATTGCCCCTTTAATTCCAGAGGGCAGGCTCTGAAAGCTATTGAAATCATTAAGCAGATCTTAAAACATATACTGTATACCCACATGCTAAATATTTATTTAGCAGGTACATGGTGTGCTAGGAAGAAAGTATTACAGGCATTTCTACAGATTTTACCACACACAGATTTTACCTTGCAAATGGGGTTTAGTTCCCCTCATATGACTACAAATCTGAAATCATTGACACTTGAGCTATAGTTTATTTAGAAACCTTATTTTAATGCAGTTACTGTAAATGCATCATCTTGTTTTTGAAACATTTTATTGCATATTAACCTACACTATTGGCTAACACATGTCATCTAACAGCTTCGAATGTCCACAAACCAGCCCAGCCAGCCTAGCCCTACAAACAGGGTCTGATCCTACATGAACTGGCTAGGGATATAGCCTATTTTATTCATGAGGGTTTCAGCCCATTTCCACCCCTGAACATCTAGAAAGCTATTTAGCAAGCCAGCTAGAAAACATTAGCTAATAAGAAAGCAGTTAAGCCTGTAATCTATAGCTAATAAGCAAGCTAGCTAGCGAATATGCTTTATCATAATAATCTAGCTAGCTAAAGAGTAGTTATTTTATCCACAGTAACCTGTATAATGGTGTAGTTAATAAGCCCAGCTATCGATATGGATAATGTGTACTCTAAATTATCCTAAACTGTCTCTCAGTGGGCCTGTCACTGCAAGTTATCTTGTCCCCTCTTCTGCTTACCTGGCTATGCAACTGAGTTGACATCATCAGGGTAGGAAGGTGAGTGACTGAAAACAGGCATAATTGACATAAAGTGGCTTTTAACCCTACCTTTCATTCGCACCTTAATCTTTAATAACAAATAAACTATTTTTAAATGATACACCATTTTAATAGTTTTTTAGTGGTTGTACCAAATGACATTGAAAATGACAGAGGATAGAGATGTGACATTTGTGAACATCTGTGGGAGATTTGATTATCTTGATTGGGGGGTCAACTACAGTGTAGGCTTAGATGCCATATAATGACACATGGATAAAAACTATATTATGTGGTAAAAAAAAAAAAAAAAGCCTTTTAATATTGGTTGCACCATATGACATTAGTGTTTTTCAAATGGGCAGACAAAAGTATTTAAAAAAAATATTCCTTACTATCTCAATATTTGGACAACATTATATAATCACATACCCTTGTAAATTAATGCCAAAGTTAATATTTGCGATTTTCTTACGAGTTACACCAATTTCATAAAACTTTTGTAAAAATGTATCATGCTTTGTGATAAATGTATGCAGTGCCAAACGAAGGAGAACGTGTTGTAATGTGCTGTAAGAAGATTTGTTATATTTATATATATATATATATATATATATTTTGATATAAAATATTATCCTTGGACACAGAAATAACACGTCACATCAATTGCCCATAAACAAGGTGGAATGCACCTTCATTCCTGCTAATGTTTGCTTTGTCACAGTAGAGACATTCAATGCTGCAGGGTGTTTTGAAAAAGGTTGTTTTGAGCAATATTTAATCCTCTGTGTTGGCCCAGGTCCAAAAACAGCAGACTCTGAGTTGTTTGGAAGTGGGAGTGAAACAGACAGACAGTACTCATCCATGAACCTCGGAAGCTGGCATCTCAGTAGGCCTGCCAAGGCTCTTTGGAAGTTTGGAAGAGAAAGATACATTGTTTTTAGTCAAGCATCAGATGTTTACACTGTAAAGGATGTAATATAGAGAGATAGTGATAGAGCAGTGAAAGCACACACATGTACAAACAAATGTACAGCATCTGTCTGATAAACACCCACAAACATACTGTAGTGTATTGAATCAACTCACCTTCTCCACTCGTACCCATGCTTCAGTTGCTCATATTCTACCACTTTTAGAACGACAAAAGAAAACAAAAACTCAAGCAAAATTAAAGTTGAACTTTTATCCTTGCTATCATCTTACATTAGTAACACGTACACTATTACAGTGGATTGGGTACTTTGAATAAGTTCTTCATATTCAGGACATGGAGCCAGTTTACCCTTCCCCTAGACTCATAAATCACAGTGTGTCAGTCAATGGCAGGATAATATTGTTGCTGTTAGTGATTGGGAAGTCTCCCCTGGTGATTCCTCTCTGGCTGCACTGTCTGTTTCCCAGCTGATCCCCTGCAGCCTAGCCGCCTTGTAGGTCATACACACATACATACAAACATACATGAACACACACACGCACCAAGACACACATGTGCACAGACAGACACACACACTGGGGGCATTTTAACTCCTTGGCGCCGGGGTCTTCCTGTAGGCCTAGCCCTGGACTGGACAGGCTCTTCCCGTAAGGGGCCTGTGGTTTCAGGAGGGACCAAGCACCCATTCAGCACTGTTTGTTTTCACTGTCGTTAAGGGAGCACAAGTTCTTCGCTGACTTACCGGATCGAAACAGTCCCTCTTCTTTGTCAGCCGCGCTCCCCCGTCATGGAACGAAATAAAAACAGGCATGTGGCCAGATTCACACACTTAAGTAAAAATATAGGTACGTGCACACTCACATGCAAGTGCACGGGCACACATAGACGTGCAGTGGCTCACACATACACACAAGTGAGCACACACACACACACACAAACACACACCTTTTACCATTTCGTCTCCATCCCATAATGTTTCTTTACTTACTGTAACATTTAAGGTCTACCTGACTTTTTACAGTTTTCTCCAAAAGTATATACTTCTTGAAATGATTATATTTTTATGGTCATGCAAAGCATGCTGGGATATTATGTTTGGGCAGTCCACTCCGTCTCCTTTGCATAATAAGTCACCCAAAATGGAATATCTTTTGATTAGATTAGGATGCGGTTGCAAACAGGACACAAAGACAGGAGATATTTGGTCAATTTTCTAACATTTGCATCTCACTGTGACATTTTTCCAGTCGTTAACCTAAATGGTATTTTTGAACGAAACTATTTCAAACACTCAAGCAAAGTTTCAGGCAGGATCATTTTTCGTGAACGGGAAATGAGGTGGTGGGTGTAGGAGATAGACACAAGTCAATATACCAATCCTGACAAATATGAGGTAGTAGGTGGAAGAACACTTAAGTTTTGATCAGCAGGTGGAAACTGTGCATATCCTCTGTAATCTACCCTGTGGTAAACACAAACTAACTGATGTTCTTACGCTTCCTGAAAGAGTGGAGGAATGGACAGAGACATGAACCTTTCGCTGTACAGACAGAGGAGGAATGGGTACATGTGGGTAGAGGTAGATTGAGGGTTGAGATTCAATTGACTCCTAGGCTGCTATATAATGAGTCAGGAACCACATCCTCTAGGCGGACAATTAGTGGAGTAGCTCCTGTTGAGAACAGAGAGTGTGTCCTTGTACAGAACACTGGCAGACAAGAGGCCAGGATATATACACAAACATTCAGTATACACAAAAGTTCATTTTTAACTCACTTCATTTAAATGTAAAAAAAAGAATATGTATGAGAAATCCAGAGAAATCAATTCAAACCATATCAAGACAACATGAAATAGACTCAAAAGTTTCCAACTCCTATACGTCAGCACTAGCCATAATCACACCACAGCCTTAAGGGCGATGGTCTTCTACATGTGGTTCATTCACAGCATATGACATGGCTTGTGTGTGTCATTGGTGTCATTCTTACTTGGAAAGCCTTCCTTCCATCATTTCGTCATGTTTTCCATAGTGGACGTTCACCAGCCTCTTTAAAAGCAGGCAATAGCAGGACTAAAATGTGGTCCTGAGATAGTCCTGAGATATCAACGCCTTCAATAGCTCCATGATGTTTTAATAGGCAAAATCAAAAGCAAAAACAAGTCGGTGAAGGACCAACTAATTGTAGAGCAGATGTTCCCAACCAATAGTTCACCAACTCATCCCCTCACTCATCTGTCCAATAGTTTTTACAGAAGCTGTATGTTACTCTCAAAATGTGTTGGACTGTAGCTAGCTCTGTGTGTGGCAGTCAGTGATGTAGAGGGAATATGACAAAACACTTGACCTCACAGGGTAACAATAGCAACCTGGATGCAATTATAAATGATAAAAAAAGGCAATAAAATCAAATATTGTTTTTAACGCTTGATTATGGCTAATTTTGGTACAATAAAATATTTTCTCTAAATCCTATTGTAGGTCTTTTGTTTTCATTCTCTTGTTGTGATCGTTTAAAGGAGATTGCCTCTAATTGGATTGTAACAATATCATAATCGATGCATAATATAATTACTGTCATATTCACTTCCATATACCCTCATACAGCAGCAAAGGCTTCATGGTTCCTGCAGGTACATTTGTATTAGGCAACAGAAAAGTATTCTTGATCCTGAGAGGTTTTTCCCAATCAGATAACACTGGCTCAAATGTGGGGTCTTTGGTTAGACCAGGCACTCAAAGCGCTCCAGTGGGGTAGAACAAATCGAAACCAAACACAAAGACCTATTCCCTGATCTGACTCACATTTTCCATGACACATGCACGCTCATACACAGTCACAGCTGATTCCCTTATACTGTGTGTCTCAGTTTTATTTAAGGGGAGGCCTGGAGATCTACTTTACGACCACAGCATCTCACACTAATCCTATTCACACCAGACTGCTGAGCACGGTTCTATATAGCTGGTAATCACTCACACATTTCCATCTTATTAAGTAAGACAATACGTTAATTGCAGTGGCACTCAAATGCAGTTTTTCCTCTGTTGCCTGAAGTGCTGAAACCCAGAAGTCTCACGCATGAACCTTGGAGAAAGAGTTGACAGCTACTCGGAGCGTGTCGTGTAACTTCTCAGAGGCTACGGGAGCAGATTAGAAATGTTTTGCATTCCACAGTGTAATTATGAAATATCACCCCGTTGATTGTGAGACTGCAGACGAGATGTGGCTTTTGGCATGCAGCTAAGGTTCTGAAACGTTGTAGTTCTGTAAAACGTTTCTTCTGCCTCCGATGACCCAAGGTAAACGTGACATGGATGTTCAGCATATCATAGGCCTTCATGAATGTGCTTTGCATGGGATATTTTACATGAGACTATTTAGAAAATGTTAGCTAACATCCACATTTAGTTGGGTTTAAGATAACTGTCTGAGAATGAAAAGATATGTCCATATATTGAGCATGATACACTGTACATTGTGTATTCCATTCAAGCAACTCTATTCTTACACAACAACTATCAAACTACCTCCAGTCTTTGATGAGTGGCATGGTCAACCTCTTCTTTCCCTAGTGTAACCTATGCTCCCTTTGTTATAAACCACTGCAGTCACATACTTTAAGCACACTGGCTCAAGACTGAGGCTCGCACTTGTAGTCAGACTTGACCAAAACCAGCCATTGCACTGTGACAAGCCAAAGTGGCCTGCCTCCCTCTTATTGTCCCAGGGATGTGGAAACATGACTGACACTGGCTACAGTATATCTGAACACAGATTCTCAAGAGATTTATTTCCCGAAAAATCATACAGCTTATTTCTATATCGGCGACAGTGCCAGACGCAGTTTGATTAAAAGGTCCCGCTAGGCCCGTAATTTACCGAGAGGTATTGGGTTTCGCCTAAAATTAGCCATCAGCCTCAATTTATTACCTCAATTGAGAGGCTAGAAAAATGCCTGTAACAGCTTCCCAACAAACGCAGTCTAACCTTGGCCCGGCCATATAATGTTGCATTTTAATTTGCCTGGAATCACCAGTGAGGCCCGCCCATTATAAGTTACACCTTTTTTTCTGCCCAGACTGGTGCGTTCTAGAATATTAAGGGAGTACAAGAGTGTTAGAAAAACACTAAAATCCAAACTAATTTTATTGAGGTAAGAAAACTACTTTTCCCTGTCGGCTAGTTGACTTTTTAAACCTATTCGCGGTTCGCTGTTACAAAACTGCAGACAGCACACACACTGGCACTCAGACGCCTTCCTCGTGTAGTCTCGCTCAGCAGAACATGGGTAAAAAAAACACAGACCCAGACTGCACAGGTACTTCTGGTCTCGCTGTCTGGCTAAGAAAATACCTTTTGGAGAAATTATATTATCGAGTCAAGTAGTCCAACTTTTGTGTTAATTTCACATGCTGATACTCCATAAAGGACTAGTAATCACACAGATTCAGCAATAGTAACATAAACCCATCCTTGAGGTAACATATCCATGTATGTTCTCCACTAGTGTAAAATGGTCAAAAGCCCCCAAGGCAATAGATGAGTGGAAGTAATGCGAAAGTGACAAATGTCTTCTTTTTTTTTGACGAAATGAGGCAACTTATTTTGCTACAAGGTGTTGATTTTATAAGACTCTCACATGACTCCCCACCTTCTCTCCGAAATACTGTTAAATCAGCCCCAGCCACTATGCTCTCTCTGGCCTATTCTGTTAAATCAGCCCCAGCCACTATGCTCTCTCTGGCCTATTCTGTTAAATCAGCCCCAGCCACTATGCTCTCTCTGGCCTATTCTGTTAAATCAGCCCCAGCCACTATGCTCTCTCTGGCCTATTCTGTTAAATCAGCCCCAGCCACTATGCTCTCTCTGGCCTATTCTGTTAAATCAGCCCCAGCCACTATGCTCTCTCTGGCCTATTCTGTTAAATCAGCCCCAGCCACTATGCTCTCTCTGGCCTATTCTGTTAAATCAGCCCCAGCCACTATGCTCTCTCTGGCCTATTCTGTTAAATCAGCCCCAGCCACTATGCTCTCTCTGGCCTATTCTGTTAAATCAGCCCCAGCCACTATGCTCTCTCTGGCCTATTCTGTTAAATCAGCCCCAGCCACTATGCTCTCTCAGGCCTCTTCTGTTAAATCAGCCCCAGCCACTATGCTCTCTCTGGCCTATTCTGTTAAATCAGCCCCAGCCACTATGCTCTCTCTGGCCTATTCTGTTAAATCAGCCCCAGCCACTATGCTCTCTCTGGCCTATTCTGTTAAATCAGCCCCAGCCACTATGCTCTCTCTGGCCTATTCTGTTAAATCAGCCCCAGCCACTATGCTCTCTCTGGCCTATTCTGTTAAATCAGCCCCAGCCACTATGCTCTCTCTGGCCTATTCTGTTAAATCAGCCCCAGCCACTATGCTCTCTCAGGCCTCTTCTGTTAAATCAGCCCCAGCCACTATGCTCTCTCTGGCCTATTCTGTTAAATCAGCCCCAGCCACTATGCTCTCTCTGGCCTATTCTGTTAAATCAGCCCCAGCCACTATGCTCTCTCTGGCCTATTCTGTTAAATCAGCCCCAGCCACTATGCTCTCTCTGGCCTATTCTGTTAAATCAGCCCCAGCCACTATGCTCTCTCTGGCCTATTCTGTTAAATCAGCCCCAGCCACTATGCTCTCTCTGGCCTATTCTTAGCTAGAGCTGCGGCCGCTCCAGTAATATTTTCTACGATTATTATGGTATTTTGTAACCCTTTTTCCCCTTTGGCGGCCTTTCAGAGTTTTTTATTACATTTTTTTCCCTCTCTCATTCCCTCTTCTACCTTTCTCTCGACAGCGATCTTCGGTTGTAAAATAATAGACCATCAGCCAGCAATAATTTGCAGTCCAAACAGAGCCGACGCTGCCTGACATTTATTGAAACCTCATCCCCTGCGAGCCGGTTTCCCTTTCCCCCTCTCCGTCACTCTGTGTTTGTGCAGACAGACCCTGAGCCCTGGCCATCGCTTTTAATAATGAGGGCCGTGGCCAGCCTTGGCTAAGCCCCGCGTGCTTGTGTTGGCCTGTACAGAGCACCAGCTTGTAGGCAGGCAGCATGAAGACTAGCATGCAAGCAGGTAGAGAGATGCAGACAGACAGACAGACAGACAAGCAAGCAGGCAGGCAGGCAGAGAATCAAAGGCAGACAGAAGGGCATGATCACCTGCAGGCAAGCAGCATACAGGCTAGCCTAGGGTGCTTGTGTTGGACTCTACCAAACACCGACTAGCAGGCGGAAGGCAGACTAGCATGCAAGGAGGTAGAGACGCAGAGAGGCCAAGCAGGCAGGCAGACGCACAAGCATGCCTGCAATCAAGCAGCATACAAGCCCGCATGGAGATATAGAGGCAACAAGAGTGGGAAAGGATTCAAGTAGACAGACAAACAGAAAGGAAGGAAGGCTGGCTAGAAGGCAGGCAGGCAGGTAGACAAGTGGTCAGACAGCAATACAGGTGGTGCAGACAGACAGGCTGAAATCTAACACTAAGCCATATTTATACTCCATCTGTATCCTTAGATAGCCCGGTAGACTATTTTACGGTTAGTGGACAGACTGTGCAAACTAATTAGAGGATGGACTGTGGCCTGGAATTTACATGAGGTGTATCAGAAAGCAATAATATTGAGGCAGATTTTCCACCATCATCATCACCACCATGACCATAACCTTAACCATAGAACCACCATGACCATAACCATAACCATAGAACCACCATGACCATAACCATAACCATAGAACCACCATGACCATAACCATAACCATAGAACCACCATGACCATAACCATAACCATAGAACCACCATGACCATAACCATAACCACAGAACAACCATGACCATAACCATAGAACCACCATGACCATAACCATAACCATAACCATAGAACCACCATGACCATAACCATACCGTAACCATAGAACCACCATGACCATAACTATAACCATAGAAGCACCATGACCATAACGATAGAACCACCATAACCATAACCATAGAACCACCATGACCATAACCATACCCATAACCATAGAACCACCATGACCATAACTATAACCTATAAACTATAAAATAACTATAACTATAAACTATAAAATCTAGAATCGGTTTCCTATTTCGCAACAAAGCCTCCTTCACTCATGCTGCCAAACATACCCTCGTAAAACTGACTATCCTACCGATCCTTGACTTCGGTGATGTCATTTACAAAATAGCCTCCAACACTCTACTCAGCAAATTGGATGTAGTCTATCACAGTGCCATCCGTTTCGTCTCCAAAGCCCCATATACTACCCACCACTGTGACCTGTACGCTCTTGTTGGCTGGTCCTCACTCGCCAAACCCACTGGCTCCAGGCCATCTATAAATCACTGCTAGGCAAATCCCTGCCTTATCTTAGCTCATTGGTCACCATAGCAACACCCACCCGTAGTATGCGCTCCAGCAGGTATATCTCACTGGTCATCCCCAAAGCCAACACCTCCTTTGGCGCCATTCCTTCCAGTTCTCTGCTGCCAATGACTGGAACAAATTGCAAAAATCTCTGAAGCTGGAGACTCTTATCTCCCTCACTAACTGGACTGTGGCCTGGAATTTACATAAGGTGTATCAGAAAGCAATAATATTGAGGCAGATTTTCCACCATCATCATCACCACCATGACCATAACCTTAACCATAGAACCACCATGACCATAACCATAACAATAGAACCACCATGACCATACCATAACCATAGAACCACCATGACCATAACCATAACCATAGAACCACCATGACCATAACCATAACAATAGAACCACCATGACCATACCATAACCATAGAACCACCATGACCATAACCATAACCATAACCATAGAACCACCATGACCATGACCATAACCATAACCATAACCATAGAACCACCATGACCATAACCATAACCATAACCATAACCATAAACATAGAACCACCATGACCATAACCATAACCATAGAACCAACATGACCATAACCATGGCCGCAATCACCCAAAAACATTGAAATATCGATAGTAAAACTAGCAATTAAATCTACTTACATTTCCATCACGATTAGGGAGCACAAATTACAGCTATTCTGTATTTTTTGACTTTATGTTTTGTTTTACCCCATATGTAATTCTGTGTTGTTATTTTTATCGCACTGCTTTGCTTTATCTTGGCCAGGTCGCAGTTGTAAATTAGAACTTGTTCTCAACTGGCTTACCTGGTTAAATAAAGGTTAAATAAATAAATAAATAAATAAATAAATAACCATAGAACCACCATGACCATAACCATAACCATAGAACCACCATGACAATAACCATAACCATATAATCACCATGACCATAAGCATAACCATAACCATAGAACCACCATGACCATAACCATACCCATAGAACCACCATGACCATAACCATAACCATAAAACCACCATGACCATAACCATAGAACAACCATCACCATAACCATAACCATAGAACCACCATCACCATAACCATAACAACAGAACCACCATGACCATACCATAACCATAGAACCACCATGACCATAATCATAACATAACCATAGAACCACCATGACCATAACCATAACCATAACCATAGAACCACCATGACCATGACCATAACCATAACCATAACCATAGAACCACCATGACCATAACCATAACCATAACCATAACCATAAACATAGAACCACCATGACCATAACCATAACCATAGAACCACCATGACCATAACCATAACCACAGAACAACCATGACCATAACCATAGAACCACCATGACCATAACCATAACCATAACCATAGAACCACCATGACCATAACCATACCGTAACCATAGAACCACCATGACCATAACTATAACCATAGAAGCACCATGACCATAACGATAGAACCACCATAACCATAACCATAGAACCACCATGACCATAACCATACCCATAACCATAGAACCACCATGACCATAACTATAACCTATAAACTATAAAATAACTATAACTATAAACTATAAAATCTAGAATCGGTTTCCTATTTCGCAACAAAGCCTCCTTCACTCATGCTGCCAAACATACCCTCGTAAAACTGACTATCCTACCGATCCTTGACTTCGGTGATGTCATTTACAAAATAGCCTCCAACACTCTACTCAGCAAATTGGATGTAGTCTATCACAGTGCCATCCGTTTCGTCTCCAAAGCCCCATATACTACCCACCACTGTGACCTGTACGCTCTTGTTGGCTGGTCCTCACTCGCCAAACCCACTGGCTCCAGGCCATCTATAAATCACTGCTAGGCAAATCCCTGCCTTATCTTAGCTCATTGGTCACCATAGCAACACCCACCCATAGTATGCGCTCCAGCAGGTATATCTCACTGGTCATCCCCAAAGCCAACACCTCCTTTGGCCGCCATTCCTTCCAGTTCTCTGCTGCCAATGACTGGAACAAATTGCAAAAATCTCTGAAGCTGGAGACTCTTATCTCCCTCACTAACTGGACTGTGGCCTGGAATTTACATAAGGTGTATCAGAAAGCAATAATATTGAGGCAGATTTTCCACCATCATCATCACCACCATGACCATAACCTTAACCATAGAACCACCATGACCATAACCATAACAATAGAACCACCATGACCATACCATAACCATAGAACCACCATGACCATAACCATAACCATAGAACCACCATGACCATAACCATAACAATAGAACCACCATGACCATACCATAACCATAGAACCACCATGACCATAACCATAACCATAGAACCACCATGACCATGACCATAACCATAACCATAACCATAGAACCACCATGACCATAACCATAACCATAACCATAACCATAAACATAGAACCACCATGACCATAACCATAACCATAGAACCAACATGACCATAACCATGGCCGCAATCACCCAAAAACATTGAAATATCGATAGTAAAACTAGCAATTAAATCTACTTACATTTCCATCACGATTAGGGAGCACAAATTACAGCTATTCTGTATTTTTTGACTTTATGTTTTGTTTTACCCCATATGTAATTCTGTGTTGTTATTTTTATCGCACTGCTTTGCTTTATCTTGGCCAGGTCGCAGTTGTAAATTAGAACTTGTTCTCAACTGGCTTACCTGGTTAAATAAAGGTGAAATAAATAAATAAATAAATAACCATAGAACCACCATGACCATAACCATAACCATAGAACCACCATGACAATAACCATAACCATATAATCACCATGACCATAAGCATAACCATAACCATAGAACCACCATGACCATAACCATAACCATATAACCACCATGACCATAACCATAACCATAAAACCACCATGACCATAACCATAGAACAACCATCACCATAACCATAACCATAGAACCACCATCACCATAACCATAACAACAGAACCACCATGACCATACCATAACCATAGAACCACCATGACCATAATCATAACATAACCATAGAACCACCATGACCATAACCATAACCATAACCATAGAACCACCATGACCATGACCATAACCATAACCATAACCATAGAACCACCATGACCATAACCATAACCATAACCATAACCATAAACATAGAACCACCATGACCATAACCATAACCATAGAACCACCATGACCATAACCATGGCCGCAATCACCCAAAAACATTGAAATATCGATAGTAAAACTAGCAATTAAATCTACTTACATTTCCATCACGATTAGGGAGCACAAATTACAGCTATTCTGTATTTTTTGACTTTATGTTTTGTTTTACCCCATATGTAATTCTGTGTTGTTATTTTTATTGCACTGCTTTGCTTTATCTTGGCCAGGTCGCAGTTGTAAATTAGAACTTGTTCTCAACTGGCTTACCTGGTTAAATAAAGGTTAAATAAATAAATAAATAACCATAGAACCACCATGACCATAACCATAACCATAGAACCACCATGACCATAACCATAACCATATAATCACCATGACCATAAGCATAACCATAACCATAGAACCACCATGACCATAACCATAACCATAGAACCACCATGACCATAACCATAACCATAAAACCACCATGACCATAACCATAGAACAACCATGACCATAACCATAACCATAGAACAACCATGACCATAACCAAACAACAGAACCACCATGACCATACCATAACCATAGAACCACCATGACCATAACCATAACATAACCATAGAACCACCATGACCATAACCATAACCATAACCATAGAACCACCATGACCATGACCATAACCATAACCATAACCATAGAACCACCATGACCGTAACCATAACCATAACCATAACCATAAACATAGAACCACCATGACCATAACCATAACCATAGAACCACCATGACCATAACCATGGCCACAATCACCCAAAAACATTGAAATATCGATTGTAAAACTAGCAATTAAATCTACTTACATTTCCATCACGATTAGGGAGCACAAATTACAGCAATTCTGTATTTTTTGACTTTATGTTTTGTTTTACCCCATATGTAATTCTGTGTTGTTATTTTTATCGCACTGCTTTGCTTTATCTTGGCCAGGTCGCAGTTGTAAATTAGAACTTGTTCTCAACTGGCTTACCTGGTTAAATAAAGGTGAAATAAATAAATAACCATAGAACCACCATGACCATAACCATAACCATAGAACCACCATGACCATAACCATAACACCACCATAACCATAACCATAGAACCACCATGACCGTAACCATATAACTACCATGACCATAACCATAACCATAGAACCACCATGATCATAACCATAACCATAAAACCACCATAACCATAACCATAACCATAGAACCACCATGACCATGACCATAACCATAACCATAGAACCACCATGACCATAACCATAACCATAAAATCACCATGACCATAACCATAGAACCACCATGACCATAACCATAACCATAGAACCACCATGACCATAACCATAACAATAGAACCACCATGACCATACCATAACCATAGAACCACCATGACCATAACCATAACCATAACCATAGAACCACCATGACCATGACCATAACCATAACCATAACCATAACCATAGAACCACCATGACCATAACCATAACCATAACCATAACCATAACCATAAACATAGAACCACCATGACCATAACCATAACCATAGAACCACCATGACCATAACCATGGCCGCAATCATCCAAAAACATTGAAATATCGATAGTAAAACTAGCAATTAAATCTACTTACATTTCCATCACGATTAGGGAGCACAAATTACAGCAATTCTCTGTGAAATACTGAAAGTATAGAATAATATTTTGCACGCCACTCCATTTCAAGACTGAGGAAGAAATCCATACATTTTAGTAGACACAAGTATAGAGGTGGGCTTGTGTTTCCTACAACAGGACTTTACTGGCCAAAAACAATTTTGAGGAGCACAGCTCAATGTTTTCATAGTGTTTTTTTTTTTCTGCTGAGTTGGGCACAGGAGTGTTCTGCGTTCCTCAGCATGGTCAGGGAGACTGATTCTGTGGCTCATACTGTACACACACCTCAGTCTGAGCCACTAGTCTGTGCTGACTGGACCATCCACACACACGCGCACTCACGCACGCACGCACACACACACACACACACCTGTAGACGGGTTGTGCCCCCTCTCTCTAATGTCAAGCTAAAGTCATTAGGAACACACTCACAACCATCATGATTTTCTCTGACCCACCCTACCTTCCTCTACCTTTCCACTCATCTCAGATCATCAGTAAAGAAGGAAATTAAGCAAGACACTTCATTAATGGACTGAGATTAAAAGCTTGGGTGGATGCAGAAGCAGTGTGATTGCAAATCCCAATGAAATCATAATTATGAGAGCTTTACGTAAAACAATTTTATAGGAACGTGAGTAACCCCCAGGGGAAGGATGGGGGCAAGCGTCTCCCATCACATAATACAGGCCTTGTTATCCATGATCCCAGGATGAGAGAGAGAGCTTAGAAAAGAGTGGTGGAAGGAGAAAGATGGAGAGGGAGAGAGATTGAAGGAGAGGGAGAAAAGGAGAGAGAAAGAGAGATACAGAGAGAACGAGAGAGAAGGTGAGAAAGAAAGAATGATAGAGAAGGAGAGAGAGAGAGATAGAGAGAGAGAGAGAGAGAGAGAGAGAGAGAGAGAGAGAGAGAGAGAGAGAGAGAGAGAGAAAGAGCGAGAGAGAAAGAGCGAGAGAGAGAGAAAGTGAGAGAGAGAAAGATACAGAGAGAGAGAGAGAGAGAGAGACAGAGAGAGAGAGCGTGAGAGAGAGAGAGCGAGAGAGAGAGAGAGAGAGAGAGAGAGAGAGATGGAGAGAGGGAGATGGATGAGCTCAATTATCCTATTTTCCTCCATGGTGCTGACCCTTTGTCAAAGCAGCGGGAATAGAAAAATTGAAAAACATTATAGAAATGTGTCGACTGATGGAGGGAGATAATTAAAAACGCCTGTGGTCCCAGACCCAGTGATTGTATTGTAATTAACCCATTATGGGGACTTTTCCCCTGTAATTATTACAATAAGTGTAAGGGTGAGGGTTTGGCTGAGATGGGTGTACATGCACACTCCATTGAGCCCACTCAGACACGTCAAGGTATTCATTAATCATGGTATGTTTTCAACATCCAGCCGTTCCACAGTCCAAAGTTCCAAAGGTTGGCTCGTTACTTGAGAAGGAATTGAGCACCTTTTTGATTTGAATCATTACGTAAAAGTGAACAAATATGATGGAAACAGGGTGTATTATCGAAGGTGAAACATAATGTTGGACATGGTTGAGTTGTGTGCGTTTGTTTGTGAGCGAGCATGTGTATGTGTCGTCGTGCATGCATGTCCGCGCGTGTCAAAAAGGTGGTCACACAAGGGACTATCTCAATGAAGGAGAACACCAAAGCAGACATAATGAATGGGTTTGGGGTTAAAGGATCCACCAACAAAATACCTCACTACAGCAGCTGTGTTACCTCAACCTGGGAAAGACACAAAAGCACATGTTCCTCTGCATCCTTTTCCTCTCTACTTTTCTCCGGAACCCTACAAGCACGCAGGGTTAAACGAAGCCGCACAGCCCGGCCAAGCCTGGCCTCTCTTCAGTTGTGGAATACAGTTCAGGCTGGTCTTTAGCATATTCTGTACTGTATGTTTAATTCTACAGTAATCTATCTTCCTGGTCTCTATGGCCTGGTTATCAGCTGTGGTGATGCCTTCAGGAAACAGCCATCGATTGAATTAGCTTGCGCAGCAGCCATCTCATCAGTCAAATGTGCCTTTAAAAACAGTTGCACCCGTTTGCTTTTCAATGTTGAATATTGTACATTTCAATATTATATCCTGCAAACCCTTTGGTTCTTTATAGTTTATTTATGCTAATGTTCAATTCCCAGTGGAAATGAGGAATTCCCCTATTCCCTGAAAAACAATGGAGGGAATTCCTGGAAGTCATTCCCTAATCTATACTGTATGCAACAGGTGTTACCTTCTTGACCCTTGGATATTCTCATTTCAAACAGCCAAACTGTCTTCACTGTCTTATTGTCTAAAGAACTCAGAACAGGTAAAGAGTTGTGGTGTTTTCTCGCTTCAAATGAATCTAAACTGTGCCTGGTGAGAATGTCATAGGAATGGCCGGTATGGAATGTGGATGTGGATATGCCCCCCTCTCTCCTCCTGTCATTCCCCTTGTCTGAGTCTTTGATGCTGGGATGGTTTCATCATTAGGGTGTAGGAGGGTCATCTCTGTCTGACTAACGTTGAGACAGTATGGATATCCATATCAGATATTCTAACTATATGCCACAGACCGCATTGTTTCCGTCCTCTTCCTTATTACTGTTTGGACATGTTAGGGCATATATGTTAGGGTAGAATAAGAGGTTGGATAAATGAGAAGTATGGAGAGGTAGACATTCTTCAGACTTTATATAAATAGCTTACATTATAAACAGGCCCATGACATGAACAAGCACAGAATTATTTATTTCTGCCATTATATACCTTCTTTTTTTTCAACTCTACACCTGCAAATGTTATTTTTTCACTGTGAATGTTTTTTCTTTCCCTTCTTGTTTTTTTTCAGGGGCCAGCCGATTGTTCTTGGATTAAATAGTTAAAACTATGGGAGAGGAAAGGTAAGAAGGGATGAAGGGATATCCAAGGGACAAAAATGAAAATATTTAACCCTCTACAGTCTAAGCCCTATCTAAGCCGGGAATTTAAGACTCCTTGAAGTATCAAAAAGATATTTAAAATTTTTTTTAATGAAAAAATCTATTTGGCCTTTAATTTGGCCTTACATTTTTTTGCTTTGCTTTTCCTTAGGGTGCTTTTAGCCATTCAGTTTTATTGTTATTCTTTTGTTTTTTATCCTTCTTATGTTTCTTGTGTAGTAAATATTTCAGTTTTTATTTTAATTGTTTTTATTCATTTTTTCCTGTGCACATTGCGTTGAATTCCATGTCTGAAATGTGCTGTATAAATTAAGTTTGATTTGATTTGAGTTGATTAGCCCATACAAACGCATTGAATAACAGATTCAGTACATGGAACAACAGATAGTGCCAAAAACAAATCTAAAGGAATTTTGTTCTGAAGTTTATGTGCTATATCTGAGAGATATAAGATCAGGAAACATTTGTTATTGTTTTCTACATGTATTTAACTGCTTGGTTTTGGCACTAAACAGTCTCCATATATACTTCCATTATTTTTTTAAACTGGTACCAGGGGACCTTCAGACGAGTCTTGTGAAGCCTGTGGGCGTCTTGGAGCAAAACAACCGACATGTACATGTTCATGAGAGTTTCACCTCATATTAGTGTGTAGCCCAACTGTTCGGACTCTACAGACAGAAGTTGGCAGATCGGCTGTACTGACTTCAGATGAGTCCCAAAACGGAGAACACCATCGTGTCCGTGAGAGTCTCATCTTTTCATAGAGGGGTCATAATAGTTTGTAGGCCAAACCATTCGGACGATTTTGTGAGAAGAACCATTTTCGGGATGTCTCATGGTCTGACAAACACCACTCTAGCTCTGTCACCTTTCACCGCGGGTGTGGAAGTGTGACATCGGAAGATGCAGTGGATTGAGACACATCCAATGCAATAAAACTGATATCTCCAGCTGAAACGGACAGATTTGTATGCCGATTGTTTTATTATGCTTATTAGACCGCGGAAATCGACTCTGGGTTAGGCAACTTATCAAACTGAAGATGCCATTGGCAAAACAATCCATCTTTGGTAAATAAAAGAGAAGCTAGGAAAATAATGACTTCTAGCGGGTGCGGAGAAAGGATTGGGGTAATATGTGAGACTTGTGGTGAGGTGCGGCTTGTAAAGAGAGCTCTCTTAGGTTTGGTCATTGACGCGACTCAGGCGATAGGTAGAACAAGGGGAGATGGAAGAGGAGAATGGGACTCTGGAGTGCATCCATGGGAAGGTCACAGACAGTGTGTAGGGCTGGTGTTGTTCCTGGCGAGCGTCAGGAGAAATGTCACATTGGGGGAGGTTACATTTCTGAAGTGGACCCACTGTGAGTAGGGTAAAACAGACTAGATACACTTTATTGCTCCCAGAAGCGTAACGTCTTTTGCAGACTTGGGTGAATTTAAGGCAAAGTGATGTCGAAACAGAGCAACACCGTTGTGATCTAAGCCAAATGCAACGTTTTGAGGAGTACAAGTACTTTACAGTGTGGAACTCATTTGAGTTGAAGTAATTAATCCTCCTTGTGACTGTCCAAATGCTGTCATAACAGAGATTTTCAAATTGTCACTCTTGGCAAGTGAACAATGATAGGATCTTCATGCAGCGTAGGGTGTAGGCTAAGTTGTGAATAAAGTGTAGAAGTGTTTACTGCATCAAGTCTTACGAATGACTAAAATACAAACTTAATGCTCGTTCACCATTAATTTGAATACATTTTAATAACTTCCTATATGATGCCCTGGCAACTCAGCGGAACCAAACTGCCAATGCACTGCTAACAACACAGGGCCTTCCTTAATAAAGGAGACCATATTTCCAGGCCAGAGGTGCCTGTGTGTGACAGCTGATCCTGCAGAGGCCATGGCCATTATTATTATTGAGGGAGACTACTTCCCCGGGACAACAGTCACAAGTGATTCAGCTGATCAAACCACCTCTGACGAACACCACCACTATTAGCTGGACAGCTTTGATTTATGCCTGCAAACCTACGACCCCTGAGGTGTTTGCTTTATGATCTCTGTACAGCTGCCCCTCTCGCTCTACCTACACCTCTCTACGCTACCATCCCTCTCTCAGGGTACTGAGCGGATTCTGAGACTGAGGCGGATTCTTCCGATGCCGTGTGTACCCCAACCAAAGTGTTTATTTTTTTCTCAGAGCCAGCTCTGCTTGGGAAAATATTTTCCATGATCTCCAAATGGTATCTGTGTGGCCATAGATTGGACGACAGGGTCTGTAGAGTAAACATCAATACTAGGCAAGGTCCAGCTGTTTTGCTTGGGCCTTGGTGAGTTGAATGGAGACGGGGAAACTCACAGGCCCGTGTAGATTGGCAGGTAAATATTGCCTGCTCCTCTGAGTTACCCCTGGAGGTTTGGTAAAGTGTCCGTTAAGCTAACTGATGTTGATGCTCGTCTCATGCAGTTCCGTTCAAACACAACTTGTTTGGAGAGTTGCTAAGATTCCATGAAAGTTAATTAACTGGTTTGGACTTCATCGAGCTGCAGATCCTCCTATTACATTGAAAGGGGAGAATTTAAACAAGAATTTATAGATAATAATTTATTTTGACCTTTCGCAGCAGCACTTCTATGAAATCAATGAGACAGTAGTTTGGGAGAGCTGCTAGGCTTTATTTCAGAGTTTGCTGTTTGATTGATATTTAATTTCACGGTAAAATGGTAATTACATAATATTACATAACATTGGGGGGGGGTCAGAAAATACAGTCAGAAAATATAAGTTAAGGAATAAGGTTTTAAAATGTCTGTTTAAGAAAGCTCAGGAAATATTTTCGTTTTTTTGGACACATATTTAACCCATTATTTTTGTTGGCACAAAACTACCAGACGAATCCCGTAACACATCGTGTTCGTGAGAGTCTCCATTATGACTCTGTTTTCGGGATGTCTCATGGTCTGACAAACACCGCTGTAGCTTGGCCATTTTCCACCGCATATGCGGAAGGCCGACATAGGTGGATGCAGTGGATTGAGAAGCAGCCCATGCAAAAAACCTGATACACTATATGACCAAAAGTATATGGACACCTGCTTGTCGAACATCTCATTCCAAAATCATGGGCATTATTATGGAGTTGTTCTCCCCATTGCTTTTATAACAGTCTCCACTATTCTGGGAAGGATTTCCACTAGATGTTGGAACATTAGTGCGGGGACTTGCTTCCATTCAGCCACAAGAGCATTAGTGAGGTCAGGCACTGATGTTGGGCGATTAAGCCTGGCTAACAGTCGGCGTTCCAATTCATCCCAAATGTGTTTGATGGGGTTGAGGTCAGGGTTCTGTGCAGCCCAGTCCAAGTGCTTCCACACCGATCCAGACAAACCATTTCTGTACAGACCTCGCTTTGTGCATGGGGGCATTGTCATGCTGAAAAAGAAAAGGGCCTTCCCCAAACTGTTGCCACAAAGTTGGAAGCACAGAATCGTCTAGAATGTCATTGTATGCTGTAGCGTTAAGATTTCCCTTCACTGGAACTAAGGGTCCTAGCCCGAACCATAAAAAACAGCCCCAGACCATTATTTCTCCTCCACCAAACCAAGCACTATGCATTCGGGCAGGAAGCGTTCTCCTGGCATCCGCCAAACCCAGATTTGTCCGTCAAGATGCCAGATGGTGAAGCGTGATTCATCACTCCAGAGAATGCTTTTCCACTGCTCCAGATTACACGCGCTTCAGCACTCGCCGTCCCGTTCTGTGAGCTTGTGTGGCCTACCACTTTGTGGCTTAGCCGTTGTTGCTCCTAGACGTTTCCACTTCACAATAACAGCACTTACAGTTGATCGGGGCATCTCTAGCAGGGCATAAACATAATGAACTGACTTGTTGGAAAGGTGGCATCCTATTACGTTGGAAGTCACTGAGCTCTTCATTAAAGCCATTCTACTGCCAATGTTTGTCTATGAAGATTGCATGGCTGTGTGCTCGATTTTATACGAGATTTGACGTGACTTCCGTCTCGCTTCCGCATTGTCTCCGTACTGCTGTGCTGTTTGTTGCTACTTGGCTACCTGCCAAACTATTCACGTTTTACTTTTAATAAACGTTTAATCAATCTTTGTGTTCAACAAATTTACCAACTTTTTAGTTTTGTCCTCACTCATCTTTTTTCGTTAAACTTTTTCACCCCGGACGTTTATCCCGAGACAGAAGAGTCATTTTCCTGTGCGTTTTAGCTGCCAACTTTACGTTATTTTCCTTTTTTCCATCGCAACTTTTTTCCCTTATTCAACTTTTTCACTCCGGACGCTTTATCTGGACATGGTTCATCAACATCTTCAACAGCCGGAGCTAAGTAGTAACATTAACATGATGTCTTCTAATTGCAGTCGCTGTACTCATAATATACAGGAGAACGATCGCCTTACGGCGAAAATAGCTGTGCTACAAGCCCAGCTTCAGGCGCATATCGTTAGGCAAGGGTAATCTCAGTGTAGGAAAGGAAGAAACAGCGTCTGTGCCACCAGTAAGTACAGACAGTAACGTTAGTATAAATCCCCCCACAGTCCCGCGAGCCGGACAACTTTCTCATGGCTTCTGGAGGGAAATACTGTTGGAATGCTCAACCGGTGTCGCTCATTCAGCCGACAGAAACCTTCAACCGGTTTTCCCCATTATGTAGCGAGTCGGAGTCTGAGTCTGAGTCTTCTCTAGTCTCTACTCCTCCCGTTACGGGGGTCTGAGACGCCGAAGGCTCCCACCATTAGCTCTGACAAATTGAAAACCCTAGTCATTGGCGACTCCATTACCCGCAGTATTAGACTTAAAACGAATCACCCAGCGATCATACACTGTTTACCAGGGGGCAGGGCTACCGACGTTAAGGCTAATCTAAAGATGGTGCTGGCTAAAGCTAAAACTGGCGAGTGTAGAGAGTATAGAGATATTGTTATCCACGTCGGCACCAACGATGTTAGGATGAAACAGTCAGAGGTCACCAAGTGCAACATAGCTTCAGCTTGTAAATCAGCTAGAAAGATGTGTCGGCATCGAGTAATTGTCTCTGGCCCCCTCCCAGTTAGGGGAAGTGACGAGCTCTACAGCAGAGTCTCAGCACTTAATCGCTGGTTGAAAACTGTTTTCTGCCCCTCCCAAAAGATAACATTTGTGGATAATTGGCCCTCTTTCTGGGACTCACCCACAAACAGGACCAAGCCTGACCTGCTGAGGAGTGACGGACTCCATCCTAGCTGGAGGGGTGCTCTCCTCTTATCTACCAACATAGATAGGGCTCTAACTCCTCTAGCCCCACAGTGAAATAGGGTGCAGGCCAGGCAGCAGGCTGTTAGCCAACCTGCCAGCTTAGTGGAGTCTGCCAATAGCACAGTCAGTGTAGTCAGCTCAGCCATACCCATTGAGACTGTGTCTGTGCCTCGACCTAGGTTGGGCAAAACTAAACATGGCGGTGTTCACCCTAGCAATCTTATTAGGATAAAGACCTCCTCCATTCCTGCCATTATTGAAAGAGATCGTGATACCTCACATCTCAAAATAGGGTTACTTAATGTTAGATCCCTCACTTCAAAGGCAGTCATAGTCAATGAACTAATCACTGATCATAATCTCGATGTGATTGGCCTGACTGAAACATGGCTTAAGCCTGATGAATTTGCTGTGTTAAATGAGGCCTCACCTCCTGGTTACACTAGTGACCATATTCCCCGTGCATCCCGCAAAGGCGGAGGTGTTGCTAACATTTACGATAGCAAATTTCAATTTACAAAAAAAAATGGCGTTTTCATCTTTTGAGCTTCTAGTCATGAAATCTATGCAGCCTACTCAATCACTTTTTATAGCTACTGTTTACAGGCCTCCTGGGCCATATACAGCGTTCCTCTCTGAGTTTCCTGAATTCCTATCAGACCTTGTAGTCATAGCAGATCATATTCTAATTTTTGGTGATTTTAATATTCACATGGAGAAGTCCACAGACCCACTCCAAAAGTCTTTCGGAGCCATTATCGACTCAGTGGGTTTTGTCCAACATGTCTCTGGACCTACTCACTGCCACAGTCATACTCTGGACCTAGTTTTGTCCCATGGAATAAATGTTGTAGATCTTAATGTTTTTCCACAAAATCCTGGACTATCGGACCACCATTTTATTACATTTGCAATCGCAACAAATAATCTGCTCAGACCCCAACCAAGGAGCATCAAAAGTCGTGCTATAAATTCTCAAACAACACAAAAATTCATTGATGCCCTTCCAGACTCCTTCTGCCTACCCAAGGACGTCAGAGGACAAAAATCAGTTAACCACTTAACTGAGGAACTCAATTTAACCTTGCACAATACCCTAGATGCAGTTGCACCCCTAAAAACGAAAAACATTTGTCATAAGAAACTAGCTCCCTGGTATACAGAAAATACCCGAGCTTTGAAGCAAGCTTCAGGAAATTGGAACGAAATGGCGCCACACCAAACTGGAAGTCTTCCGACTAGCTTGGAAAGACAGTACCGTGCAGTACCGAAGAGCCCTCACTGCTGCTCGATCATCCTACTTTTCCAACTTAATTGAGGAAAATAAGAACAATCCAAAATTTATTTTGATACTGTTGCAAAGCTAACTAAAAGCAGCATTCCCCAAGAGAGGATGGCTTTCACTTCAGCAGTGATAAATTCATGAACTTCTTTGAGGAAAAGATCATGACCATTAGAAAGCAAATTACGGACTCCTCTTTGAATCTGCGTATTCCTCCAGGGCTTAGCTGTCCTGGATCTGCACAGCTCTGCGAGGGCCTGGGATCGGAGAGACACTTAAGTGTTTTAGTACTATATCTCTTGACACAATGATGAAAATAATCATGGCCTCTAAACCTTCAAGCTGCATACTGGATCCTATTCCTACTAAACTGCTGAAGGAGCTGCTTCCTGTGCTTGGCCCTCCTATGTTGAACATAATAAACAGCTCTCTATCCACCGGATGTGTACCAAACTCACTAAAAGTGGCAGTGATAAAGCCTCTCTTGAAAAAGCCAAACCTTGACCCGGAAAATATAAAAAACTATCGGCCTATATCGAATCTTCCATTCCTCTCAAAAATTTTAGAAAAAGCTGTTGCGCAGCAACCTCACTGCCTTTCTGAAGACAAACAATGTATACGAAATGCTTCAGTCTGGTTTTAGACCCATCATAGCACTGAGACTGCACTTGTGAAGGTGGTAAATGACCTTTTAATGGCGTCAGACCGAGGCTCTGCATCTGTCCTCGTGCTACTAGACCTTAGTGCTGCCTTTGACACCATCGATCACCACATTCTTTTGGAGAGACTGGAAACCCAAATTGGTCTACACGGACAAGTTCTGGCCTGGTTTAGATCCTACCTGTCGGAAAGATATCAGTTTGTCTCTGTGAATGGTCTGTCCTCCGACAAATCAACTGTACATTTCGGTGTTCCTCAAGGTTCCGTTTTAGGACCACTATTGTTTTCACTATATATTTTACCTCTTGGGGATGTTATTCGAAAACATAATGTTAACTTTCACTGCTATGCGGATGACACACAGCTGTACATTTCAATGAAACATGGTGAAGCCCCAAAATTGCCCTCGCTAGAAGCCTGTGTTTCAGACATAAGGAAGTGGATGGCTGAAAACTTTTTACTTTTAAACTCGGACAAAACAGAGATGCTTGTTCTAGGTCCCAAGAAACAAAGAGATCTTCTGTTAAATCTGACAATTCATCTAGATGGTTGTAAAGTCGTCTCAAATAAAACTGTGAAGGACCTCGGTGTTACTCTTGACCCTGATCTCTCTTTTGGCGAACATATCAAGACTGTTTCCAAGGACAGCTTTTTTCCATCTACGTAACATTGCAAAAATCAGAAATTTTCTGTCCAAAAAATGATGCAGAAAAATTAATCCATGCATTTGTTACTTCTAGGTTAGACTACTGCAATGCTCTATTTTCCGGCTACCCGGATAAAGCACTAAATAAACTTCAGTTAGTGCTAAATACGGCTGCTAGAATCCTGACTAGAACCAAGAAATTTGATCATATTACTCCAGTGCTAGCTTCCCTACACTGGCTTCCTGTTAAGGCAAGGGCTGATTTCAAGGTTTTACTGTTAACCTATAAAGCGTTACATGGGCTTGCTCCTACCTATCTTTCCGAGTTGGTCCTGCTGTACATACCAATACGTACGCTACGGTCACAAGACGCAGGCCTCCTAATTGTCCCTAGAATTTCTAAGCAAACAGCGGGAGGCAGGGCTTTCTCCTATAGATCTCCATTTTTATGGAACAGTCTGCCTACCCATGTGAGAGACGCAGACTCGGTCTCAACCTTTAAGTCTTTACTGAAGACTTATCTCTTCAGTAGGTCATATGATTGAGTGTAGTCTGGCCCAGGAGTGTGAAGGTGAACGGAAAGGCTGGAGCAACGAACAGCCCTTGCTGTCTCTGCCGGGCCGGTTCCCCTCTCCACTGGGGTTCTCTGCCTCTAACCCTGTTGCAGGGGCTGAGTCACTGGCTTGCTGGTGCTCTTTCATGCCGTCCCTGGGAGGGGTGCGTCACTTGAGTGGGTTGAGTTACTGACGTGATCTTCCTGTCTGGGTTGGCGCCCCCTTGGTTTGTGCTGTGGTGGAGACCTCTGTGGGCTATACTCGGCCTTGTCTCAGGATTGTAAGTTGGTGGTTTGGGATATCCCTCTAGTGGTGCGGGGGCTGTGCTTTGGCGGAGTGGGTGGGGTTATATCCTTCCTGTTTGGCCCTGTCCGGGGTTTCTTCGGATGGGGCCACAGTGTCTCCGGACCGCTCCTGTCTCAGCCTCCAGTATTTATGCTGCAGTAGTTTATGTGTCGGGGGCTGGGGTTAGTTGGTTATACCTGGAGTACTTCTCCTGTCTTATCCAGTGTCCTGTGTGAATTTAAGTATGCTCTCTCTAATTCTCTCGTTCTCTCTTTCTCTCTGAGAACCTGAGCCCTAGGACCATACGTCAGGACTACCGGGCATGATGACACCTTGCTGTCCCCAGTCCGCCTGGCCTTGCTGCTATTCCAGTTTCAACTGTTCTGCCTGCGGCTACGAAACCCCCTACCTGTCCCAGACCTGCTGTTTTCAACTCTTTAATGATCGGCTATGAAAAGCCAACTGAGAGACCTGAGCCCTAGGACCATACGTCGGGACTACCGGCCGTGGTGACTCCTTGCTGTCCCCAGTCCGCCTGGCCTTGCTGCTATTCCAGTTTCAACTGTTCTGCCTGCGGTTATGGAACCCCTACCTGTCCCAGACCTGCTGTTTTCAACTCTTAATGATCGGCTATGAAAAGCCAACTGAGATTTATTCCTGATTATTATTTGACCATGCTTGTCACTTATGAACATTTTTGAACATCTTGGCATGGTTCTGTTATAATCTCCACCCGGCACAGCCAGAAGAGGACTGGCCACCCCTCATAGCCTGGTTCCTCTCTAGGTTTCTTCCTAGGCTTTCGCCTTTCTAGGGAGTTTTTCCTAGCCACCGTGCTTCTACACCTGCATTACTAGCTGTTTGGGGTTTTAGGCTGGGTTTCTGTACAGCACTTCGAGATATTAGCTGATGTAAGAAGGGCTATATAAAATAAAATTGATTGATTGATTGATATACACCTGTCAGCAACGGGTGTGTGTGAAATAGCCGAATCCACTAATTTGAAGGGGTGTCCACATACTTTTGTATATATAGTGTATCTCTATCTTAAACTGACGGATTTTGATGGGGATTTTTTTATTATGTTACTTAGATTGATGCACGGGTGCATCAGTAGACTCTTAAGGATTAACAGGTAGTTACCAATTGGATTGAATCTTCCTTGTTACCACATGATGAATACAAGCTGAAATAAAATGGTAAAATAAATCATTACCCAGCAGGACAAGGAACAGGGAACTCCACCATATCCAGTATCAACAGAATATTTTAAGAACGTATGCTAGGCTAGTGTCAGAGGGAGAGAGACTAAATAACAACACTAAAGTGGCATTAATCTGTCTCCAGCCCGAGTCTCTCCCTCACGCTATGCCATCCCCAGGGCAGGGACATGCTGGCACACTGCCCACCGCCACCCTCAAAAGTCCCTTTATGACTCTGTTTGGCATCATCCATCAAGATCAACAGTCCTGCTTTTTACACTGCCCAGCACACATGCTGAGCATAACCTGGGTGTCAGGCTGAGCAAGATAAAAAAAGAGGCGCTTTGGAAAACGTAATATTAAAACGTTTGCGTGCAATAAAATATTTGCCAGTCTCTTATTTTCAAGGATAGACTTATTTTCCCCTGCTCCTGACGCTCTCACAGGACACAGCAGGGGGTTGGAAAAACACTTGCTGTTCTGGACGTGTTGCTGAGTTCCTGAGCAAGCATCCTGACTGAAAAAATGACCATCATCTATGAAATAGAAGTCCAGATGTTTTTATCCTTTAGTGGTACAAATTATCCTGATCAGATCAGTGATTATTTCATGAATGGAGTGAAGGGAGTTTATCTATACATAAACATAGCAACAAAAAAAAGGTGTTAATGTAAAGTCACAGATAAAACATTTATTTGGACAAGAAATGTAATTTTAAATTGTTTTCAATAACCTCATCTGCTATAATTTATATTTGTCTTAACAGACAATTTCATGACGGTGAGTTTTTGTATGAATGGAAGTACTTATTTTGCATTCTCCTCCATCCATTTAGTTTCGAAAGGAAAGCAGGTTAGCTTGAGGTTGTCGAAGACAAATGGCTAGGCAGGGTTACCATAACAAAACACATGAAAGGCTACATTGAGAGTGTGTCTGTGTATTTCACACAAGGGATGTGAATGAACGCATGATGTGATCACATCACGTAAGATGTTAAAGTCATCACAAGAGACCAGGCCCGTACCCCCCCACTGCACGCGCACAGCCACGCACGCACACACCCCTCCACACGCACGCACGCACGCACAAACACACACACAACCTCAGCTCTGCCTAATAGATAAGGGGAAGCCTATTTTCAGAGCTTGAAAGGAGGAGGAGAGCAGTGGGCAGGGGGTAACACAGACAATCTATTTTGCCCAAAGCAACAAGTCAGAGCTTCTAGATTCATGACGGTTGACATCAGCTTCCAGATTCATGATGGTTGACATCAGCTCTGTGTTGGCAAGCCAACATCAGCATCCGCACATCTCCCCAGCAAGTGGCTAGACGTTCAGGAGGAAGGTTAGTGCTGTCAGGCATAAGGAGTGTAGTTGTATCGGTAGTGGTCTTTAGAGAGAGTGACCTTTTTTTTTTCATTCACTAATCTGCAATGACGAAGGACTATGTCCACCGCTACTTGACTTTACTACTTGACTTTACCTTACAACAACATCCTTTATTACATCAGTAGTTCATAGTGTATGAGTGTCTGGGGTGGGTCTGTGTCTTTTGTGGTCGGTTGGCATGGTGACTTAGAGACAGGAGGGTAGGAGGGAGAGGAGTCTGAGTGCTGAGGTAAAGCCGGTGATCATCTCTGATGGATGACATCTACTGTACTGTAGTGTAGGCAGGTATTCACATCATCATACAGAATATTCCACTCAGTTCCTTAGAGAGAGAGAGAGAGAGAGAGAGAGAGAGAGAGAGAGAGAGAGAGAGAGAGAGAGAGATGCAACCACTGACCTTTGCTGCATTGACCACTCAACATTATCATCTATTGTCATCAATGCCAGAATGCATCTGGTTTGTCTCAAACTCCTTCAGCAATGATCAGTGAAATTACAGTACTGGAATGTACAGTCTGTGTACATGGAGGGTGAAACTATTGGCCAGTACATCTTCTCTAACTATGTTTATACAGTGTCCAGATCCAGACATTGAGGCATATAGGTTTTTCTTTGGTTATATCTGCTGCACAACCCGAAATCCACAAAATCAAACGTTAATCGAGCGCCAGATGCCGGCTGGGGAGTATCTACACCAAGGTCAAAGACCTTCCACTCAGTTTCTCAATGTAGCATGAAGCTGCACTAACAGACTCCGACGTGAAAGCTCACTAAGAAAGAGATCCCCCATCCACTCCCATTAAACCAAAGACCAGTGAAACTTAGCCTTCTTTGTCATCTCCAGCAGAAGTTTCATAAAAAAAACTCGAAGTAAATCCAATAACTGGGCTTAAATAAGCTACCTTGTGGTGTACCAGAGTACAGCCCTGGTTCTGGGGCAGCTGGCTCCAGTTTCACCAACACAGCCTTATTATCCTAGTGCTGCTCTGTATGATTCCTCTGTTCTAACCCTGCTCCTTTTGACCATTTCTCAAGGTGTTTATGGAAAACCTCAACCATTTAAAGAGCTCTTCCTAATCAGATGCAAAATAGTCAGAGCGCTTAACCAAGCTGTTATTTTTAGGGGGTTTGAGGGCAGCAGGCGTGTCATGTCTTGCTCTGTTTATATTTCAGATTTTAAGGAATACATATATAACAAATTATGCATATCACCTTCTCGTATTAGACAAGAATTTGGATGTAGCAAGGAGACTGGTCTGCCAAGGCCATAAACCACTGGAAAAAGTGTGTTGGCAGTGCCATGGATTCAGTCAGGCCTTTGTAACATCAGGGGAGGTTTTTCTAGAACATGCTTCAAAGTATGTGTATACATTAAATGGACCTACCGAGTGGTGTACCTGCATTGGTGATGCATGATGCCTGGTATGAGTGAGACAGAATGAAATCATTGACTTAATTGAAAACAAAACAAAGGTTTTAACACCACCGTTGGCTGACAGGGAAGAATATTTCATAATTTTTTAAGTAGTGGTGAATAAAGACTGACTTAGATAGACTTTGTGACTACTTACAGTGAGGGAAAAAAGTATTTGATCCCTGCTGATTTTGTACGTTTGCCCACTGACAAAGAAATGATCAGTCTATAATTTTAATGGTAGGTTTATTTGAACAGTGAGAGACAGTATAACAACAAAAAAATCCAGAAAAATGCATGTCAAAAATGTTCTATATTGATTTGCATTTTAATGAGGGAAATAAGTATTTGACCCCCTCTCAATCAGAAAGATTTCTGGCTCCCAGATGTCTTTTATACAGGTAACGAGCTGAGATTAGGAGCACACTCTGAAAGGGAGTGCTCCTAATCTCAGTTTGTTAACTGTATAAAAGACACCTGTCCACAGAAGCAATCAATCAATCAGATTCCAAACTCTCCACCATGGCCAAGACCAAAGAGCTCTCCAAGGATGTCAGGGACAAGATTGTAGACCTACACAAGGCTGGAATGGGCTACAAGACCATCGCCAAGCAGCTTGGTGAGAAGGTGACAACAGTTGGTGCGATTATTCGCAAATGGAAGAAACACAAAAGAACTGTGAATCTCCCTCGGCCTGGGGCTCCATGCAAGATCTCACCTCGTGGAGTTGCAATGATCATGAGAACGGTGAGGAATCAGCCCAGAAATACACGGGAGGATCTTGTCAATGATTTCAAGGCAGCTGGGACCATAGTCACCAAGAAAACAATTGGCAACACACTACGCCGTGAAGGACTGAAATCATGCAGCGCCCGCAAGGTCCCCCTGCTCAAGAAAGCACATATACAGGGCCGTCTGAAGTTTGCCAATGAACATCTGAATGATTCAGAGGAGAACTGGGTGAAAGTGTTGTGGTCAGATGAGACCAAAATGGAGCTCTTTGGCATCAACTCAACTCGCCGTGTTTGGAGGAGGAGGAATGCTGCCTATGACCCCAAGAACAACATCCCCACCGTCAAACATGGAGGTGGAAACATTATGCTTTGGGGGTGTTTTTCTGCTAAGGGGACAGGACAACTTCACTGCATCAAAGGGACAATGGCCGGGGCCATGTACCGTCAAATCTTGGGTGAGAACCTCCTTCCCTCAGCCAGGGCATTGAAAATGGGTTGTGGATGGGTATTCCAGCATGACAATGACCCAAAACACACGGTCAAGGCAACAAAGGAGTGGCTCAAGAAGAAGCACATTAAGGTCGTGGAGTGGCCTAGCCAGTCTCCAGACCTTAATCCCATAGAAAATCTGTGGAGGGAGCTGAAGGTTCGAGTTGCCAAACGTCAGGCTCGAAACCTTAATGACTTGGAGAAGATCTGCAAAGAGGAGTGGGACAAAATCCGTCCTGAGATGTGTGCAAACCTGGTGGCCAACTACAAGAAACGTGTGACCTCTGTGATTGCCAACAAGGGTTTTGCAACCAAGTACTAAGTCATGTTTTGCAGAGGGGTCAAATACTTATTTCCCTCATTAAAATGCAAATCAATTTAAACATTTTTGAAATGCGTTTTTCTGGATTTTTTTGTTGTTATTCTGTCTCTCACTGTTCAAATAAATCTACCATTAAAATTATAGACTGATGATGTCTTTGTCAGTAGCCAAACGTACAAAATCAGCAGGGGATCAAATACTTTTTTCCCTCACCGTAGATAGTATTGTGTTTCAGATTTGTTTCTGATGAAATAACTGTGTACTATATCAAATCATTATCTAACAACCCACCTAGAAAACTCCTAAAAGCACATTATGTAAGTGTATTGCAAGATTGGATTCTCTTCTAGGAGGTGAGTTCGTGATTGAAAAAATAAAAGAGCCAATGATTCCTCACCACAGTGCTTATTGAGAAATTACTAAGGTTTAGCTCTTTGCATGTTTCACATTTCCCTTTCTGATTGAAGTGAAATTGAGCGTTTCTCCACAGCTCCCGCAAAGTTGACCAAACTGTGGTTGGAATCTCCGACTATTATCTAAACAAGACGTAATGTCAACGATTAGAATGTAAAGACACTTGCCGTCCTCGCTAGCCGTCCTCCCCCACTGAGAGATGTAGCCTATTCAAGGCATGTCCTAAGTGCCAATGTCTTTCAAATCCCTGTCCAAATTGTTTTGTAAACAAAGGAGAGACAAAATGGGAGTTGCTTCCATTTTATCCCAGTTCGGCCTGCAAGGCAAGTCTAAACAGACGCAGACCAGGCATCTCCATGACAATCATTCACAAATAAAGGGCTGAGGCGTTCTCACTCTGACATAACCATTCATTTCACCACTAAGGCAAACTTTATGTTCGTAAACTTAGACAATGGCTATCAGGACATCAAATACTTAGATGGCATTTTAAACGGGCGATGTTGGCATGTCAATCAACACATATGTCCTCATAAAAGCCACTGAAAACAGTTAGGCACTGCTATTTTGAATTCACTGGAACTCCTGACTGAAGTAACAGAAGTGTGACAGAAGAATTGACAGATGGAAACAGACTACTTTCCATGATCCCAAACCCATTGCTAACATTTGTTTATTTTTGTGTGCAAGTTAAGAATGATAATTACAAGCTGGAGGTGTAATAAAGAAAGAAAAAAATGAAACCTGTTTATTTGTCAGTGTAAGTTTGTGTATGATTAGGTGATATGGTCCTGAATTATTGTGCATTACCTTCTGGTGTAAAAACAGTATTCCTTTCTACTAACGTCTCGTAATTCAAGTAATTAAAGACTGCGCCCATACCAAACATAAAATGTGTAATTTAGGTCTGTTTTTAGTTTGCTAACCTGCATCTTATTCACCTCAACGCAAATGCAGGTCACCCACCCAAAAATATGAAAAAGACCAGGTGAAAGGGGTGGAAAAGGAAAGTCCCAGTGAATGAGAGACAGGTGGAGGTTTCCCTAGATTGTTTTCCTTACACATTTGTGTTCACGTGCAAAAGGTCTGATAAAAGGGCCCTATTTTGGTGTAATTTATGGGAATCGCCATAATTGTCTGTAATAGGCCAGTCTGCCGTGTAGCTGTCATTTCTAGGTCCTGTGTCCCTCTGCCCCTATGGAAAAAGGGGAGAGTCAGAGGGCTCTAGGACTGAAGGTATAGCCTTATATGGGACCTGAGTGTATGAATCGCTTTCAGTATAGATCCATCTTTGAGTAAGTCATGTTATTGGCCTACTTTAGCTGTCATTGAATTTCCCATTACTGTACCCTTAACTTGGAGGACACCTTCCAGTTGGGTACATTTACACTTTTCTTTTTTGCAGCACAAGATTATTTTTTTTCGACACCTACCATCTCAGATTGTTATGAAATCGTTGTTGTCGTTGGAAACAGATAAGATTAGCATTCCTGAAACATTATTTTGTTTAAATATAATTTGATCTCTGAGAAATTAAGCTAATTGTTCATCCAAACTTGCCATTTTAATTTATAGGATTCATATAATCATCAATAAATACAGTGGCTTGCAATATTCACCCCCCTTGGCATTTTTCCTATTTTGTTGCCTTACAACCTGGAATTAAATTTGATTTTTTGGGGGGGTTTGTATCATTTGATTTACACAACATGCCTACCACTTTGAAGATGCAAAATATTTTTTATTGTGAAACAAACAAGAAATAAGACAAAAAAACAGAAAACTTGAGCGTGCATAACCCCCCCAAAGTCAATACTTTGTAGAGCCACCTTTTGCAGCAGTTACAGCTGCAAGTCTCTTGGGGTATGTCTCTATAAGCTTGGCACATCTAGCCACTGGGATTTTTGCCCATTCTTCAAGGAAAAACTGCTCCAGCTCCTTCAAGTTGGATGGGTTCCGCTGGTGTAAAGCAATCTTTAAGTCATACCACAGATTCTCAATTGAATTGAGGTCTGGGCTTTGACTAGGCCATTCCAAGACATTTAAATGTTTCCCCTTAAACCACTCGAGTGTTGCTTTGGCAGTATGCTTAGGGTCATTGTCCTGCTGGAAGGTGAACCTCCATCCCAGTCTCAAATCTCTGGAAGACTGAAACAGGTTTCCCTCAAGAATTTCCCTGTATTTAGCGGCATCCATAATTCCTTCAATTCTGACCAGTTTCCCAGTCCCTGCCGATGAAAAACATCCCAACAGTATGATGCTGCCACCACCATGCTTCACTGTGGGGATGGTGTTCTCGGGGTGATGAGAGGTGTTGGGTTTGCGCAAGACATAGCGTTTTCCTTGATGGCCAAAAAGCTCAATTTTTGTCTCATCTGACCAGAGTACATTCTTCCATATGTTTGGTGAGTCTCCCACATGCCTTTTGGTGAACACCAAACGTGTTTGCTTATTGTTTTCTTTGAGCAATGGTTTTTTTCAGGCCACTCTTCCATAAAGCCCAGCTCTGTGGAATGTACGGCTCAAAGTGGTCCTATGGACAGATACTCCAATCTCCGCTGTGGAGCTTTGCAGCTAATTCAGGGTTATCTGTGGTCTCTTTGTTGCCTCTCTGATTAATGCCCTCCTTGCCTGGTCCGTGAGTTTTGGTTGGCGGCCCTCTCTTGTCAGGTTTGTTGTGGTGCCATATTCTTTCCATTTTTTATTAATGGATTTAATAGTGCTCCGTGGGATGTTCAAAGTTTAAGATATTTTTTTATAACCCAACCCTGATCTGTACTTCTCCACAACTTTGACCCTGACCTGTTTGGAGAGCTCCTTGGTCTTCATGGTGCCGCTTGCTTGGTGGTGCCCCTTGCTTAGTGGTGTTGCAGACTCTAGGGCCTTTCAGAGCAGGTGTATATTACTGAGATCATGTGACACTTAGATGCACACAGGTGGACTTTATTTAACTAATTATGTGACTTCTGAGGGTAATTGGTTGCACCAGATCTTATTTAGGGGCTTCATAGCAAAGGCGGTGAATACATATGCACACACCACTTTTCCGTAATTTATTTTTTAGCATTTTTTGAAAAAAGTTATTTTTTTCATTTCATTTCACCAATTTGGACTATTTTGTGTATGTCCATTACATGAAATCCAAATAAAAATCCATTTAAATTACAGGTTGTAATGCAACAAAATAGGAAAAACGCCAAGGGGGATGAATACTTTTGCAAGCACTGTATAGTACCTAACATCCGATCTGGACCATAATTCTTCGTAACAATGAGTAAGACATGAGGAATCCAATAAAATGGTCAAAAGCTACACACGGACCCCCCACACCCCACGCCAACCAATGTTCCCTCAAAAACAATTTGGCACTGTGGAGGGTCCGTGGGTGACTTTTGATCATTTTATTGGATTCCTACTCAATGGTAGGAAGAAGTTTGTTTGAAATCGGATGTTTGGTACTTTATTTGTTGAATATTATGTGAATCCTACTCATTAAAAGGGTCAATATGAGTACAATCAATTAGCTTAATTTCTCAGAGATCAAATGACATTTCAACAAAATAATGTTTCGGGAATGCTAATCTCATCTGTTTCTAACCACAGAAACAATTTCAGAACAATCTGAGATGGTGGGTGTCATGGCTTGCTGAAATGACATGGAATGACCCAGGAAGATAAATGAGCATGACCCTATAGAATCAGAATCTAGGGGCCTCTACATGTTGTAAAGAGGCCACAAGTCCATTGTCCCAGTAGCAGATGCAGCAGACAGAGAGAGAAAGGCTGAGAGCTGTGGTGCCTGCATCAATAAAATGTTCCGCTTTTTCCCCAGTGTGCGACACAAAAACAGACAGCGCATCGTGAACCAACCTTTTCCACACTTACCTCGGCTCTTTAACTTTCCACATGAAGTGTGACATCCTGTACTCAGTGACAGTTTGTTTTTACTGATATGTGTTGTTTTAATGTTGTATTGAGGTTTGCGTTGCTACTCAGTTCAATACTCCATTAGTATGCACCCACAGGTTGTCAATATTACTCAAATTCATCACCATTGATTAACTTAGGTCTCAGGCCGCTTGTGCAACACACTAGCCATTGTAACCTTGTAGTTTCCTACGCTGTACAGTAATACCACACGGTCACAAAACGTGTCAGAAACATTTTTAGAAGGGCAATTTAAACATGGCGATTGATGGCAAATGTACTTTCATTTACACATTTTTATTCTTATTATAGCACAGTGGGGTGGGAAAGCTGGAAAATGTTGGTCAATCACACGCGGACATCCAGTAGAAACAGTACAGACATTTGTGATCAACAACCAATGCAGAGAAAACCACAAGTATCCTTTAGTTTGTATGGGGGTGTGAGGTGGTTAATTTCAGAAAAACTGCAGTCTGTAACTGCAGTCTGTAATTCCATTATTTGTCATGATGGAAATGTTAAACTACATGTTAATGTCAATGGAGAAAAAGGATGGAATAAATATTATGATAAATCTGATAGAACAATCTGGTCTCAGAGAAAAATGTATTATATGTTACTAGAAATCTGTGCCACTCCATTTAGTTACATATGTTACGTTACGTTACGTTAGGTTACATTACATTGGCCTACCAATGTACTAGTGATCGTACAACATAATACGAATTGTAGGACCTATAGTATGTTACGAATTACAATTCATATGACATATTATGAAATGCAATTCATACAATATGTTACGAATTTGCAATACACATGATATGTTACGAATTCCATTTTATTGTGGCTAATGTTAGCTAGGTGGCTAGGTCGCTAATGCTAATGTTAGCTAGGTCGCTAATGTTAGCTAGGGTTAGGGTTAGGGTTTAAGGTTAGGGTTAAGGTTAGGAGTTAGGTTAAAGGGTTAAGGTTAGGGTTAGGGTTAGGGTTAGGTTTAGGGTCCAAATTGTAAAGTGGTTATCCCACTGGCTATAGGGTGAACGCACCAATTTGTGAGTCGCTCTGGCTAAGAGCGTCTGCTAAATGACGTTAATGTGCCCTTGAGCAAGGCACTTAACCCTAATTGCTCCTGTAAGTCGCTCTGGATAAGAGCGTCTACTAAATGACTAAAATGTAAATGACTAAAATGGGTTAGAGTTAGGGAAAGGGTTAGCTAACAAGCAAATACAGTGCATTCGGAAAATATTCAGACCCCTTGAATTTTTCCACATTTTGTTACGTTACAGCCATATTATAAAATTGATTAAATAAATAAAAATCCTCATCAATCTACACACAATACCCCATAATCACACAGTAAAAACAGGTTTTTAGAAATTTTTGCAAATGTATTACAAATAAAAAATATTCTGACCCTTTGCTATGAGACTCTAAACTCTAAATTGAGCTTAGGTGCATCCTCTTTCCATTGATCATCCTTGAGATGGTTCTACAACTTGATTGGAGTCCACCTGTGGTCAATTCAATTGATTGGACATGATTTGGAAAGGCACACACCTGTCTATATAAGGTCCCACAGTTGACAGTGCATGTCAGAGCAAAAACCTAGCCATGAGGTCGAAGGAATTGTCCCTAGAGCTCCGAGACAGGATTGTGTCGAGGCACAGATCTGGGGAAGGGTACCAAAAAATGTCTGCAGCGTTGAAGGTCCCCAAGAACATAGTGGCCTCCATAATTCTTAAATGGAGGAAGTTTGGAACCACCAAGACTCTTCCTAGAGCTGGCCGCCTGGCCAAACTGAGCAATCAGGGGAGAAGGGCCTTGGTCAGGGAGGTGACTTGAACCCGATCGAACATCTCTGGAGAGACCTGAAAATAGTTGTGCAGAGACGCTCCCCATCCAATCTGACAGAGCTTGAGAGGATCTGCAGAGGAGAATGGGAGAAACTCCCCAAATACAGGTGTGCCACACTTGTAGAGTCATAGCCAAGAATACTCTAGGCTGTAATCGCTGCCAAAGGTGATTCAACAAAGTACTGAGTAAAGGGTCTGAACACTTATGTAAATATGATATTTCAGTTTTTTATAAAAAATGTCTAAAAACCAGTTTTTTCTTTGTCATTATGGAGTATTATGTGTAGATTGATGAAGGGGAAAAAACAATTTCATCCATTTTAGAATAAGGCTGTAATGTAACAAAATGTTGAAAATGTCAAGGGGTCTGAATACTTTCGGAATGCACTGTAGTTGCAAAATATCTATAAAGTAGTAAGTAGTTAGCTAACTCCTGAGTGGCGCAGTGGTCTAAGGTCCTGGTTCGAATCCAGGCTCTGTCGCAGCCGGCCGCGACCGGGAGACTCATGGGCGGCGCACAATTGGCCCAGCGTCGTCCAGGGTAGGGGAGGGAATGGCCGGCAGGGATGTAGCTCAGTTGATAGAGCATGGCGTTTGCAACGCCAGGGTTGTGGGTTTGATTCCCACGGGGGGCCAGTATAAATCAAAATAAAAAAATATAAAAAAAATGTATTCACTAACTGTAAGTCGCTCTGGATAAGAGCGTCTGCTAAATGACTAAAATGTAAACGTAAATGTAAAATGCTAAACGCCTAAGTTTTCCGTGATGAGAATCCAACATGCAACCATTGGTTTGCTAGACGTTTGCGCTATACACTACCCATCCACCCGACCAACCACCCTACTTTCGTTTTGCCTTAAGTAATCTACTGTCTTATCGAACATAACATATCATACTAAATGGAGTGGCACGGCTTTTAGTAACATATAATACGTTTTGGTGTGAGATCAGGCTGGATAGAAATATATGGGCCAGCGCAAGTTACTCAAATTACTAGATTGTTTTCGGAGCCCATATTTGTACGGCACAGAGTAGACACTGAACGTGACGTGGAGGCCTACATGGAAATGGATCCTTTTCAAAGACTGGTTCTACGTCAATGGCATAATTCCCGACCATAATCCTATGAAAACTCAGAAATTCCAGTTCATGATATTGATCCACATTTCAAAAACGTTCAGAGGGCATTAACAGCCTGGCAACTCTGTTTAGTTCATGACATGGTCATAAACAAACAAAACCACATCTTTCTCTATATTCTATAATGAAGGGTGTATTACCAAATCAGACTTAGGATTTAATACAGTCTGCCAAGCACTATCCCAATCATAATCAACAACAGAGGCCCATCTATAAACATCGGTGGCACAAACTTTTACTGCTTGCTTTTAATATGTTATAATCTACACCACAAATACTTTATGAAGTAATGAGAAGAACTGATGAGAAAAACCGATTCAGAAAGAGCGACAGAAGGTAGAGACACAGGAAAAGGAAGAGAAAAGTAGGTATAGAGAGAGAACAAGGTCAAATTAGAGATCAAGAAAGACAGAGTAAGGAAAAGGACGAAAGGTAGAAAACAAGAGAGAAATGTGTCCTGTTTTTGTTACTGAGCTAAAAAGAACACATCATATCATATGAAGCCGTAAACGCAAGGTATAGGAGGACTTCACTACCCAATGTCAGTGGGATAACCCTTGGGCTTACTTGGGAGGGGTCTGGACTGGCCCTTGGCTTGGATCCCTCCTCCCCAACCCCACCCTAGCAAAGCAGGGCCCAGCACCCCACACCACTCAGTGATAAATGAGAGCTTTCACACACTGAGTTTGTACTGGCACCTCTGCCAGGGCGGCTGCAACACTGCTGCTGCTGCCCTGTTAGCTAGCTAGCAAAGCAGAATTACTGATGAGCCCTTTCAGCCCAGCCACCGGAGTGTAGAGAGAGAAAGAGGGGGGGAGAGAGAGAGAGAGAGAGAGAGAGAGAGAGAGAGAGAGAGAGGAAAAACAGAAGGAAGAGGGGACTAGGTAGACGACCAGGAGGGAGGATGGAGAGCAGGAATCAGCCAATTGAGTTTTATGTCGTCTGGCGGCTGGTCTGGTCCATTTGTGGTAAGGTCCTGGATTCCTGATCAGCCCACTGCAGCACACGGCCCTCTGTCTAATTCAGAGCAGATTACGGAGGAGCAGGTGTGTGTGTGTGTGTCTGTGCATGCTTGAGTGCTTGAGCATGTGTGTGTGTGTCTTTGCAAGTGTGTATTTTTGAATTATTGTATTCTTATTGTCACATTAGTTGCTTTCTTTGCTAATTCTCATGAACACCCATCCTTTTCAATCTCCACAAAATCAAAGCAATTTCCTTCAGCGAAGGCCACATTGGTCACAAGAAGTAGTCGAGGAATAAGAAGAAAGGAAAAACAGAAAATTGTCTGTCGAGAATGCACAGCAATAGGAAATAATGAGTAATAACTATGTTATTGTTAGCTGATCTGTCTGCTGTGGGACTTTCGAAGGCAGTAGGATTCTGGCCTGTTATTCTTGCCTTCATGTTTAATTCAAGTCTTCCACCACCCAAACCCTGGTGCCACTACTGGTGGTGGCTGCGGTGGCGACTGTTTTCAGCCGTTGCCACCAACCTCTGGCTAAAATAGGGGGTGTAATGCAAACATGGAAGCCCTAATCAGAGCTGGAGGCTCTTGGAAGGCATAGAACTTTGATGCCATCTGTGCCATGGAAACATAATGTAGTCCGTAGCGACATATGGCTTGAGTTTGGTTACAAGGAGCAACCACTGGTTTCCACCGTTACTGCGACGTGTATAGTGTGTCGCTAAAATGGAAAACGGGTTTCAATAGCACCCTTGGCTCATGTAAGTGTGTCTCAAAATCGGCTGAATACAGAATAACATTGTCTAGGTGGACTAAAGCGGACTTTGTAGTTGTGGTGTTGCAAACAAACGAAGGCCATCCGTTTAACTCTTTGATTCCTCTATAAAGATAGTAATATGGGTGGACAAGGATACAGCAGGTCATGGGAGGGTTCAAGTTCAGACTTTATTTTTGGACTCAACTATTCATTCATCTATCTCACTCTTTCACCCTGACCCAAACACTTCCTGTTCCTTTATTCCTCTTTCACACCATCCTATACATTTAACCTTTGACCTCTTGGGCTCAATTGTGAGGTCAGTATCCCCCCATTGCTAAGCCCCAATAAAATGCTACCAGAGACTAATTATCAAAGAAGCCTTGTCGTCTCGCAACATGAATAGCACTGGACAATGACAGGCACCTCCCTTCACTTACCTCTATTCATGGGAACTGTCATAGGTCTCCTTCAGCTCTGTTAGGGTCTGGGTTTTATAGCTATTATACCTTTCAGAAGAGTTAGATCTGTGAATGGTGAATCCTGTTCCATTTTGGGTCAAAAGGACCAGAAGCCTAGTATCTTTCCCATGCAGACACTATCCCTTGCTTTCTTTATCTTTTACTCACTTCCTTCCTCCCTCTCTCTTTCCCTCTCCCTCACCTTTTTATTTACCTCTCTCTCCCTCCCTTACAGGCATCCACAACCTCATAAACAACTTGCTGTTTACACCTCATTCCACCCATAGCTTTGGTGAGGTGTCCATCATTCTGCCAGCCTATCCCTGCTGTGGATTACCTGTAGTACTGCCCCAGACTGTCACTCAGCCACAAATATACCATGAAACCATTACAACAGAACACAACAAAATATAATTACTACCAGCGATAGAGAGAGCTGGGGAAACCACCAGGCCTGGTACTCAGACATTGTGCATGGACCTTTAACAGAAACAAATGAGAGGTTTGATTCAATGTCTGCTTTCGATGCGAGCCCATTTGCAGATAATTAGAAAACATGTCATTGATTTGGGCCGGTGTAAACACCGCCCCATCTGACTTTCATTACAGTAAAGAAATCAAATAAACAGTGGTGCAGGAGGAACAGCAGTAGGCCCATGCTTCATTACAATGTGACATGGACACATGGCTACATCATGAAGTACTTACAGCAACTAATTACCACCCCCGACCCGTTTGGTTTCTCGCACCGAAAATATAGAAATTAAAAAAACATTTTGACTTGTGCCGAAACAAGTCTCGTCTGATGAGAACAATCTCACAAATCACTTTTAGGACTTACCTCTGAAGTGAACTGCCCCATTTTACATCCAAACCATGCACAGATTAGCCCGTGCCAAAAGGAACCCCCATCCGCCACACCCCCGGAGTCGAAACACTAATATTTAAGTAAACGATCAATGGGAAGGCATTTGGCTGTGTATGAGGGACGTGTAACAAGGTGACATGTGGTCAAACAGTGAGCCTTGCCAAAACTGAGCTGACTCAAGCACCAAAAAATCACAACTGCCCTCAATACACTGCCCTGGCTCACTCCCTTTTTCTAACATTGTTGATACAATATCCAACACAAAGTTTTTTTCTCCATAGTTTGACTAATTGCACCCAGGCAACATTGTTATGAGTTAATACACACAATTACAGTGTATAACATTACATTAAGCTCCTGGCTGGGTAGACCTCTGCTGATTTCCTTTATGAACAGATGACTAATTAGAAACACACACTAATGCTGTGAAATTAATGAGTCCATTAAGCCAAGCTAATCCCAGAGTGGGAGCAAAGGAGCCAGCATTAACAAAGGGTAAAGAGCAGGATGTCAGTGATTAACAGTACAGGCACATTGGCTTAATTCACTACAAGACAACCGTCACAGCCCACTCAGAGGCACATACGTCAATGTTAAAGAGTTTAGGAATGAGTGAAGACCATCCAGTCTGAATGCTCATCTGCCATCCTCAGTTATATAAAACAGATACATTGTCGGAACTATACTGCACTGTGTGTTTATTCTCTAAGACTCCTTTCGCTCAGCTCCATGATCTTGCTTTAATTCCCAGTATAAAACAACGAGTTGTCTTATCACTTGCAGCTGTGAAGGAGGATGGTGGCCTGCTCCTGTTTTGCCCAAGCAGAGATTGGAGAAGAGATTGTGTTGGCAACCAACATCAGGCTGTTTTAATCTCTGTCTATTATTTCTAGTCTCTGGCTCAGTACCCAGGTATGATGTGTCTCTATACTGTGGGTTGGGAGACTAAACCTTTTGTCAGCGATCCAGTCCAAGCACACAGTGTGTGTGCGCGTGCGCATGCACGTGAGTATGTGTTTGTCTACCATTCATCCCCTGTGAGAGACAGAGGGTGTCAGTCTGTGGGGTTGTCAGAGCCCACTCTCTCACAGCCACTAAATTCAACAACCCCCATTTGGAATAACACATGTCCCCATACTAACCCCCTATTCACCTAACCCCCAGCACACCCCCTGCCTCGACAGCCTCAATTTCAGCCCAACTCACCCAACTATTGATTAATACCCATTCACTACCCCAGCCGCTACAAATTACTGTATTAAAGGTCTTATAGGTATTATTCTTGCGGGGCCCTGACCAGAATCAAACAAGGGGTATCTGAATTGATTTTGTCTGTCTGTCTGGCCTGGTATGATGTAAAGCCTGCCTGCGATGGAGGAGAATGGGATGGAGGGGTGGAGGGAGGGAGAGGTGGCGTCATATAGTCACAACTAATCAATCACAGTGCGCCCATGACTGGTGTAAGGGCTAAAACCACATGTTCTGACTTTAGCTACACCACCACCACCAGTCAGGAGGGGGTGGACGCCTGAGGTTAGGGTGATGAGTTATGCTACACTGGGGCCCTGAAGAACCCTCACTTCTCAACAATCAGCACCAGGGTCTCCCACAAAGGTAGCGGGAGGGTGAGATAGAGAGGTACACTGACAGACAATGAATTAGAAAGAGAGAAAGAGAGAGGCAGATGGACAAACACACCTGGGAAGAAGAGACAAGTGAGAGATGGAGTAAAGCAAATCCAGTAATGCTCTTCTCATGGGGCAAGAGCATGAGAAGAACAAATGTATCAAGCGTGAACACATAGATCAAGTACAGATGATGAGCGTTTTTTTTAAAGTACTGTATATTCCTAACTAAGAAATCAAATTCCACCATTATTGAGGCATTCCACTTTAAATTATTGAACATATTACATTTCACATATATTTAAAAAACATTCTTAGCAGTGACCTTGAAACGGTACTGCTTGTTGAGCAGCGTATAATACTCAGCTTTATGATAAATAGGCACTTTGACCTAACTGTATAAAGTGGAGGTATGAAAAATGTAGCACTGTCATGTATAGTTTGTCTGATCCAGTCAGTAGTGGTTGGAAATGAGGCTCTGAATGCCTGGTCTAGTCCGTACCACATAATCCGTTCCCATCTTCCCTGACATCCTCAACATGCTCCCTGGATGCAGACACAAAGCCCATTTCCCCCATTCCCCATGTGACACTTTTGTGTCAAAACAGCCAATCACCATCAATGTGGATGATTAGGAGCTTGAACACAGGCTGACAGCTCTGGCAGTGGAAGGCTGGGAGATGAGAGAGACAAGGAAGATGGAAGGGAGGAAGGGAAGGAGATGGAGAGGTGAAGATGAGAAAAGGGGGGAAAGGAGAGAAGGGGAAGGAGGAAAGCAAGTAGGGGGAAGGGAGACAGACTGGGGATTTAAACTCCACAGGAGAAGTACGGAGGAAGTGCTGATCACCACCTCACCACACTCAACCCTACCCCAGATTTATATTGACAGGGTTGATACGTTACAGCTTGTCTGTTCTCACCAGCCCTCATGAATGGAGAGCGGTGAATGATAGCCCAGAAACAGCCTCATACACACACACACACACACACACACACACACACACACACACACACACACACACACACACACACACACACACACACACACACACACACACACACACACACACACACACACACACAGACACAGACACACACACACACAGCATGCCTGCTGTAGAAGTCAAAGGTCAACAGGTAGGAATGCAGCAGCGTTACATGTAACAAATGAAATAGCCACCCTTGGTGAGTAATGTGGTCCATGAGGCACAGCACAGCAGTTGATGGATAATCTAATGGGGCCACTGATGTCACCTTGCCTTCTTGTTTTTGTTTTTGTCAGTTTATCCAATTCAAGGACAGAGTGTGGGTTTGACAACCCTGGAGGACCAGGTAAGATTCATTTCAACATCCTTTCTTCTCAGGGTAAACATTGAGCACTTATGTATCATATTCATCATATTCTCACTGTATGGGAGACCCGAGCAATATGATGAAGTCAAAGCACTGCTAATGTGGTTCTTCTGGGCATGGCAGATATCCTTTGTCACCCTTAGAGGCCAGTGGTGTGCTGACAGAACCAACCAGGGCCTCCCATAATACAGCAGCACACAGGACCAAAGGCCAATCAGATCAGCCGTTACTGTGTGAGATGTGATACTAACAGGAGAGCGGGTCACAGAGTGGACAAGGACATGGACAGACTTACTGCTATTTTCCTAAATGACCATTAATACAAAAAATGTGGGGACCTATTTCCTCTGAAGTGACATTTGACTGACTCACAGTGGTTGGTGACTCAGAATTTCGTTGTAAGGTTTTCATTAATTAAGGCCACTTAGACTATGTTCCAATATTGTACTGTTTTCTAATGAGGGAGGGTAGCTAATTACATGATTGCGGTTATGGCAGGTCAATGCTTTTCTAGGCATCCAGAGGTGGACAAACTAGCTGAGGCTCAGAAAACAGCCCAGTCTAAACTGTGAAAGAGTCCTTAGGTAAATAGATGACAGCAAATCACATTATTATAAAGAGTCTGTGGCTTGATTTGCTCTTATATCAGCGGCATGGGTAGATTTAATCAAACTTGTGACCCTGTATATTACAATAGAAATCATTACAGTCAATTTAGACAGCCGTTTTACAGTATGAGAGAGACCCCTGACTACTGCCACAATGTTGTCACAATGATTGTAATGGCGTCCTCATTCTTCAAACCCATGAGCCCCACCTCACCACCACCCTCTCAAAAAAATAATTTTGGGGTGAGAGAAAACCAGAACCAGTTTTTCCCTCTGTCATAAGATAAATGTGTTGTGTCTTAGCAACCGGTGCTGTTATTTTCTCCTTTATTATTTTTATTTACTTTGTGTAAACTCTGGCCCTCTGGCCTGCAACCCTTAGGACCTATCACCTTTCACACTGCTCCAGGTTTTCAGCACCTTGCACATAAGCTTCAGCGCAAAGTGTTTAAAATGAACTGTGTCTGTGCGTCACAAGTGATTCATTTCGCCATTTGGAAACACGTCACTGAGAGACAATGTGCTCCGTAGCACAGATTAATTGTATTCTATCTATTATACACACCTGGATTGTTGCACTAAATGTTTCATTTTTTTAAATTCAAAATTGTATTATGCAAAAAAGGGAAGGATGTTGTCCCAATTTTTGGGGGATATATATATATATATAAGCAAAAGCAAAACAGGCACTTCGCTGTCATGTCATGGTTCTGACTTTCTTAGCTTTAGTGGGTACCTCTTGTCTCGCCTCCTTGCTCACAGAAAATACAGGTAAGGGATATACAAAACAAAAATAGTCCCTGAAAAAAGGAGTAAGGGACAGAAAAACAGAAAGAAAGAAACATTACTGGAGGTCTCCCTGTGTTTACCTTTGCAATTTCATCCAATTTGTCTAAATTGCTCAGCCGACAATATGCTTACTGTCAAAAAGCTGAGATATATGACTGATCACCTTCATTTTGTCCATTTGGGTCTTTGGCACAGGTCTCTAAATTGTGAATTCTTTCCATGGCAGTAAACCACCCACCCTGTATTTAATTAATTTCAGTTTATTTATGCTGCTGCACCTTTAAAACACAAAGTTTCCTTGCTTTGGGGAAGACTGGTAGATTCTAGTTCAATCATTATTTAATGTCACTTAAATTGTCTCATTTCGCCCATTTAGTTTTGTCACAGGGTCTCTGACGAAGGGGTGCGCACATGAGTTTGAGTACGATTTTTGGGGGGAATTAATTAGTCAAGATCTGATTTGAAAGACGAAATTACAGCCATCAGGAGCAAATGGAGAGTAATGGTGTGAGAGAATAATGAGGCCAATGGCTTTTATTTTCAGGGGCAAAGATCTTGTCCAATTTCCCTGTTGATTTGGCCTCACATGCATCATCGGTTCCTCAACCCTGCTAGTGGAAAATAAAGCATAGATCAAGACCTAAAAAAAAAGGTATTTTCTAAAAGGCAGCCATTCACAGAGCAATGTAATTCATAGTGCAGAGACTTTGTTAGACAATTGCCACAATCTCAAGCGTAATGACTCCATTATAATCATGTAATAACACATATTTAAAGGCTACAAGCAACCAAGTCACATTCACTTTATCTGGAGATTAGATAAATGTTGCATTCACTCTATATTTCCATTTCACTGCATACGAAACCAACCTAGGGTCTAACAAATGTGTACTTCTGCCTTAGGGGCTCAGATATAGCTCCTAAGCCGTCATCCTTCTCCAGTTTTAGGTAACTACTAGAAAATGTTCTCTTTCTCCTCCATTTTTATTATAGCTTTACACTTGTTTACCTCAAAGTAAGGTTGTTCCAGTAAGTGAACCATCAATCCATCATCTCCACGGTGGGTAACCAAATGAGCCCTTTTTCCACTGTGGTAAAGCCCCACCAGAGGACAGAGCCGGGTGGAGGAAGAGGCCTCAGAGCAGTGCTCTGTGCTGGGGCTGGGGAGTGTTTGAGCTAGGGCTGAGGGGTTGGGGGGCTGGGGCTAGGGAGACTGGAGGGCTGGGGGGATTGAAGGTTGTGGCTAGGGAGACTGCTAGGGCCCGTGCCGTGTCTGTCTGTGATGGTAGGCAGACACCACCTTGACACCACACGCAAGGGAACATCTGATCGCGCCCCAGCTGCGCTTACAGCCGTGTATTATTCCAGCGCGGAGGCCTGAAATAGCACTGTGGCAGTTCATTTATTACAGCCAAGCCTCCCGTTTCAGCGTGTGTGTACTATTCCCACCCCCTACTCTCTTACACATTCTGCCAGGAATCCCCCTCTTTTTTTCTCACTCCTTTTCTTTCTTTCTCACTTATTCTCACTCAATTTCATTAATGGTCTGCATTTGTGGGACAACCCCAATGTGCAGCCTTATCCATGCAGCAAAGTCTGCCAAAATCCACAGATCCCATCTGAATTAGGTCTCTGCTTCACTAAAGGGACATGAGAAATCCTAAGCTTTTATTGAGCTTCTATAAATAAGTGTATTTTGGAGTCAGAAAAGGCTAGAAATACCACAGTACCTCATTACTTGAGAATCAGCTTGTGTAGACTGCGGTATCAACACGTTCTTCATTCACAGTTCCTATCAACTCTGCAAACACAAAGATGAATAAAAGTTCACCCCTCCTCTCACATCATTTCCCAGGATTGAAGACTGAGATTGCTTTGTGTTTTCCTGATGATTTGTTTAATGAAGTGCCAAGTCCCCACTGAGTAGTGACCTGAATGCTTTCCCTCAGCATAGATAAGCTATGACAACCAGGATATGCATGGGTGCATCTTGAGGTGGTCTGTTCTGTGCAGAACCACTGTGGAGAACAGTGTATTTGACATGGTAGATTCGCTGGAGTGAGATTCAGGATCGTGGAATTGCTGAATTCGTAGAAATGGCAATTAGCTTTATTGATGAAGGGGTGCCAGTGCGATGCATCACTGAGGTGACACAGGTTTGTGTAACGTTCAGGGGGAAAAGAAAATATTCAAACGTACATACATTTTTTTCTTCTTCGAAAGACAAGTACACAGGGTATTCCTTGTAAGACTCTTCAGTCGTTGTTTTTCTTCTTCTCTTTTTTTATGGATCTCACATTATGTGATAAATCATAGCATCTGAGTGGGAACAGTTTGATGACATCATTCACGCTCAATTTCCAGCAGTGGGCCGGTTTTTGATTAGGGCAGTAAATCTCTTCTACCTCCGTCAGTTCCCTCGTTCAGAAGGGAGAAGGGGTGGACAGTGTGCTCGGTCTGCTTTCGAGTTTTTAAACTTTACCATGCATGGCTTTGTGACGAGGCAGTCGGATTTGACTAGCCCCAGATGGAACAGTGATTTCCTGGAGGGTTTCTATTTAATGGGTAACATATACCATCAGGTACAGGAAGGGGAGGGGAGTCACTGATCTCCTACCACCCTCTAACCTGGTTGTGAAATGGTGGACTATATGTCAGCTAACAAACAACTTAGACATCCATATTCATCAGTATCACTCGGTTTCATATATCAGAACTAACATCTTTAGTACTGGTACCAAAGGTCACTTTGGGCATTCAGTATAAATGAAATGTAAGACTCTCATCACTGGTTCATAACCGCAATCCGTATTTTTCAGAGTGAGGTTTTTTATAATAATGAGTCTATATATTAACCAACATATTGAACTGTATAACAAAGTATTTTCTTTGCAGACTGCCAATATTCAGAATTGACCACTCCAGCCCACTACATCATCCACACCAGCCCAATCTGCAGTAGCATTGGACACTAGGTCATGCCAGCAATTTGAAAACCATACCCTACCAAACAGAATAACAGACAACCAACATTTCATTTACTCTAACAAACCTATTTTTTTCTTTTCAATCCAGAGTCATGAACTCTTGCAAAATCATTGTTTTGTTTTCTTTATTTTCATTGGTTATTTTCCCCCCAGTGGCCACCATGAGGCCAGTGCAATATGTAAGTGATTTGCAGGTAGCTTTATTGGTTGAAAAGAGAGCAACCCAGGCATGACTTATTGAGTGGTAATTCTGTGGTCCTACAGTACTAAGTAGTATGACATCACTTAATTATTATGCTGACAAGGAGGTGCAGTCCCTAGTAGAATTCGCCCATGTCTGCTATGGCAGGGGACAGGAGGTCTGCTATGTCAGGGGAGGAGAGGTCTGTTATGTCAGGGGAGGAGAGGTCTGCTATGTCAGGGGAGGAGAGGTCTGCTATGTCAGGGGAGGAGAGGTCTGCTATGTCAGGGGAGGAGAGGTCTGCTATGTCAGGGGAGGAGAGGTCTGCTATGTCAGGGGAGGAGAGGTCTGCTATGTCAGGGGAGGGGAGGAGGGCAATGGGGAACAATACACAATGGGGAACATGAACTTCCTCCTTTTGTATTTTCAAACCACATTTGGCAAGTGTTTTAACGCAGAGAATTTATTGTGGAGAAAATTATTATTTATTTTGTTTAATTAAGATGATATTGAAATCAGTAGTCTTTCGGTTTAAATACTTTGTTCGATTAATTCACTCAAAAATATGGATTTGCATTATTTTATGACACAATTACTGTTCTAAGAAAACATAAATGAGTTGTGCAAAATTAACTGTGTTTCCTCCATCTCTCATTACCAACTCTTTCTAATAACACATAAATCAAGTCTGCGTAAGACAATGCACTTGGGAAATCCAAACACCGCCTGGATACAAATTTAAACTGACATTCTTTAGCCAAAATCCTCGTCTCGGGTGACAGAAAATAGCAGGTTGAAATCGCTGTGGTCCAGCGCCATTACTGGTTAAACATAAACACAGTGCGAGGAGCAGGTGGCTGTGGGGGATTTTCAGGCTTCTATTTAATGCCTGGTGCCAATTAAGTGTAAGACGGGATGTCAAAGCTACAGCGCTGCCCCTCAGATATCTGGTGCCTAATGTTTATTTTAGCGATTCATTGTGGCATATGTTTTTTACTGTGCAGCCACGAGCTAAATTAGAGAAAGTTATTACCGCTGCCCTCCATTACAAAGGCACTGCAAGGGGGAGAGGAAACGACTGGATGCAAACTGTAGTCAGAGGCATAATGGAAATGTACAGTCCTTCCCAAATAAGATGCAGGTTTGGAAATGCACCATGCACCATGTGGTTTTCAGTTTCAGTGGATCTGATGTTATAGTGATAAATGTCTCAACATGTTTTGGAGGCTCACTGTACAGTACTGTACATAGACAGGTTGTGGACATTATTGTGAATGAAAACACATTGCCATTCGTTCTGGAATCGTACATATAAATAAATCAAATATATTTTAAATGGCAGTGAAATGAGCACAGACCAAGGATGAGGCCCTACAGGGCAGCGAGTAGAGCTCAGGCAAAGGGAGTGGTGTTGCTTATATAGAAACAAGATCTGTGATCTCCTAAGGAGGAGTGCTGTAGGCAGGGCAGCTAATGGAACACTAAGGGTGTGAGTGTATCCTTGATAAGAGCAGATGTGGGTAAACTGATGGGAAAAATAAGCATTGCATTGTTAGGTACCTATCTTGTAGGTTTTGTGAAATATTATGTTTGAAATATTACAGAGATGATCCAATTTTCAACATCTCATCACTCATTAGGAATGCCTTGTCTTCATGGAAATCACATTCAGAAATGTTACTACTGCTTCTACTTTTCAACTGTTGAACTCTTGTTCAGCCTATTAGAGAAAGGTTAAACAGTTCAATAGTCTCTCTCTCCTTCTCTCTGAGTTGAACCACTCTATGTGTCAGTGAGTGGTCACAGTGGCTGTCACCACTGCTGCTCCCTGACACACTACACGCTGTGTGAGGAGAGTGATGCCAATCTCTCTGTGGTCCCAGTGACACTGCCATGGCCTTCCAGCCTATCTGTCTCCTATTGGAGTCCCATGGACAGCTTCACAAGGCCCCTGTGCTGAGAGAGAGGTTTAGAGAGCATTGGAGTGGAAATAAGACCAACGATGTGTGGCCCTTCTCATCACTCCACAGCAACCTAAAAGCCCTGTCAAACTGAATAGAGCTGCAAGTCATTAGAGTGCATTTTCTGCCCTGAAAGTAGTTGTTTTATATATATATATATATATATATATATACAGTGAGGGAAAAAAGTATTTGATCCCCTGCTGATTTTTTACGTTTGCCCACTGACAAAGAAATGATCAGTCTATAATTTTAATGGTAGGTTTATTTGAACAGTGAGTGAGAGAAATTGATTTGCATTTTAATGAGGAAAATAAGTATTTGACCCCTCTGCAAAACATGACTTAGTACTTGGTGGCAAAACCCTTGTTGGCAATCACAGAGGTCAGACGTTTCTTGTAGTTGGCCACCAGGTCTGCACACATCTCAGGAGGGATTTTGTCCCACCCCTCTTTGCAGATCTTCTCCAAGTCGTTAAGGTTTTGAGCCTGGCGTTTGGCAACTCCAACCTTCAGCTCCCTCCACAGATTTCTATGGGATTAAGGTCTGGAGACTGGCTAGGCCACTCCAGGACCTTAATGTGCTTCTTCTTGAGTCACTCCTTTGTTGCCTTGGCCGTGTGTTTTGCGTCATTGTCATGCTGGAATACCCATCCACGACCCATTTTCAATGCCCTGGCTGAGGGAAGGAGGTTCTCACCCAAGATTTGACGGTACATGGCCTCGTCCATCGTCCCTTTGATGCGGTGAAGTTGTCCTGTCCCCTTAGCAGAAAAACACCCCCAAAGCATAATGCTTCCACCTCCATGTTTGACGGTGGGGATGGTGTTCTTGGGGTCATAGGCAGCATTCCTCCCCCTCCAAACACGGCAAGTTGAGTTGATGGCAAAGAGCTCGATTTCGGTCTCATCTGACCACAACACTTTCACCCAGTTCTCCTCTGAATCATTCAGATGTTCATTGGCAAACTTCAGACGGCCCTGTATATGTGCTTTCTTGAGCAGGGGGACCTTGCGGGCGCTGCAGGATTTCAGTCCTTCACGGCGTAGTGTGTTACCAATTGTTTTATTGGTGACTATGGTCCCAGCTGCCTTGAGATCATTGACAAGATCCTCCCGTGTAGTTCTGGGCTGATTCCTCACCGTTCTCATGATCATTGCAACTCCACGAGGTGAGATCTTGCATGGAGCCCCAGGCCGAGGGAGATTGACAGTTCTTTTGTGTTTCTTCCATGTGCGAATAATCGCACCAACTGTTTTCACCTTCTCACCAAGCTGCTTGGCGATGGTCTTGTAGCCCATTCCAGCCTTGTGTAGGTCTACAATCTTGTCCCTGACATCCTTGGAGAGCTCTTTGGTCTTGGCCATGGTGGAGAGTTTGGAATCTGATTGATTGATTGCTTCTGTGGACAGGTGTATTTTATACAGGTGAAAAAGAAAAGGAAAGCCGCACACTCTAGGATCTCAGATGCAATAATTTAATATCCTAATAACCAACGTTTCGACAGACAAGCTGTCTTCATCAGGGTATAATGACAAACACTGCAGGTCACTAGTTTATATAATGTCAAAGGACTCACGCAGGTGTCTGTAATCAAAAAACATTGGTAGCATATGATCATAGATACTTGGCTACATAGGCCCACAAACATTTACAATGAATAGCAAAATCACAAGAATGGCTTCAAATCAAAGTCTATGTTGAGACCGAAGGGAGCAAGGGTCTTTAAATTAAAGATCCAGGCAGCCTCTCATTTTAACAATAAGTTGTCGAGGTCACCCCCTCTCCTAGAGAGGGTGACCTGTTCGATGCCGATATAACGTAGGGAAGAAATCGAGTGGTTCGCTTCCAAAAAGTGGGCAGCGACTGGGTATGTCGAGTTTTTGCACCTAATGGTGCTACGATGCTCCGAGATTTGTACTTTTAATTTGCGCTTTGTTTTACCCACATAATTTTTACCACAAGGACAAGTTATAAGATAAATAACTGCCTTAAGGGAGCACGTAATAACATCTTTAATTGGGATCGGTTTCCCTGTTTGGGCGTGTTTGAAGGATCTACATTTGTAAGTGCCGTTGCATTGAGCGCTGCCGTTACACTTGTAGTTTCCATCCGGTAGAGGCGCAAATAGACGTTGTGCTGGGATATTTAGGGGTGGTAAATCAGAGCTTACCAATTGATCTCTGAGTGTCACGCCCTGACTCAGGGGACACTTATATGTTGAGTCAGGGTGTGTATTTTCCTTGTTGTGCTTTTTCTATGTGGCTTGTCTAGTATGTATAGTTCTATGTTGGCCAGTGTGGTTCCCAATCAGAGGCAGCTGTCGCTCGTTGTCTCTGATTGGGGATCATACTTAGGCAGCCGTTTGGCACTAGTGAGTTGTGGGATCTTGTAAGGTATGTTGTGTGTGCTACCTTGGACTTCACGTTTCGTTTAGTTTGTTGTTTTGTCGAGTGTTTATTGGTTTAATAAACATGTACGTATATCACGCTGCGCCTTGCTCTGTCCCGTCATTAGACGAACGTGACACTGAGATTTCTGCCCTATGAGATTTCTAAAACGAGAGGCTGCCTGGATCTTTAATTTAAAGACCCTTGCTCCCTTCGGTCTCAACATAGACTTTGATTTGAAGCCATTCTTGTGATTTTGCTATTCATTGTTAAATGTTTGTGGGCCTATGTAGCCAAGTATCTATGATCATATGTTTTTTGTATGTTGTTTTTATCTGTGAATTAACCAATGCTATTAGGCCACACCTGGCCATGATTACAGACACCTGCGTGTGTCCTTTGACATTATATAAACTAGTGACCCGCAGTGTTTGTCATTATACCCTGATGAAGACAGCTTGTCTGTCGAAACGTTGGTTATTACTTGTCTGTCGAAATGTTGGCTTTCCTTTTCTTTTTCAAGTGTTCTACGCCGTCAGCCAGCACCTCGCCTAAATAGGTGTGCATTTCTTTCGCCTTTATATTAGTCTTTTATACAGGTAACAAACTGAGATTAGAAGCACTGCCTTTAAGAGTGTGCTCCTAATCTCAGCTCGTTACCTGTATAAAAGACACCTGGGAGCCAGAAATCTTTCTGATTGAGAGGAGGTCAAATACTTATTTCCCTCATTAAAATGCAAATCAATTTATAATATTTTTGACATGCGTTTTTCTGGATTTTTTTCTTGTTATTCTGTCTCTCACTATTCAAATAAACCTACCATTAAAATTATAGACTGATCATGTGTTTGTCAGTGGGCAAGCGTACAAAATCAGCAGGGGATCAAATACTTTCTTCCCTCACTGTATATATATATATATATATATATATATATATGTATTAACCAATATGGCGTTACTGTGTGCCTCTTGTGTCCAGTAATATATTCGACCATGCTATCCGGGATCATTGGGATGTCCATACCCCATTAAAGTTGAAATTTAAAATGGTTAAGATTAGGTTTAGGGTTAGGTAAGGGTTATGGTTAGGGTAAGGTTAAGGTTAAGGTTAGGGTTTAGGGTGGGGACGTCCCAAGGATTCCGGATAGCACTGACAATAATATATTCCAGTATGTTGCAATGAGATGTCAGTTGATCATCATAATCATACTTCGGAAGTGTCGTTATTAAGAGGTTCATCCATTTCTACCTTTATAGCTATTTTACACAAACATGTTTATGTCTGTGGGGGCAAAAAATGTCTGGAATTGTGAATAAAAGCCTCTCACACATGCAGCGGGCAAGTGGTGCCCACTTCTGTACATCACATTTTCTCTCGTCTCCAATTTATAATTCCTTGCAATAAAACATTTACGGTCCACCTTTTTCCATTCATTTAAATTATTTGAGACCTCAGATTAAAGAAAAAAACTGCACATATAATATATTATAGAGTTTGCTCCAACTCTGTTGGTTTAAAATAGCGCCCAGACAGTCAGGTAACAGGGTAAGAGTCTACCTGCCATCCAAAAGTCTAGAGCACTTCCCATCAACATTTGCTATGCCCCTTCCCTCTCAGAATCAAGCATGAAATGGCAACTCTAAACTGGTAAAATAACACATTACGCCCAAGCCGTGCATGGCTGCGGCTAACATATTGGTATAATCAGGAAAGCAGGAAAAACCTTTACGCTCCGCTCTCTATGAAAAAGCCCATTCACCAAATTGGCCTTTCACTTGAGTGTCTCTGAGAACTTTTCATTTCTTAATGGTGATCGTATTTCAGCTTCGGACAAATATCGTACAGTAAAAAGGGTGGGTAATGTGTGTATTGAGAATAGAAACTCTCTCAAAAATGTGTAAGGGAATGGTGAAGGAATAAAGTTGACTACAGTATACAGACACAATGGAAGGCTGGCTATGTTGTGGGGGTTAGCGAAAATACAGAAAGTACTCCACTCCTCTCCTCCAACCATGTGTTGGCTTTCTGAACCACCCTGAAAAATCACACCAATCAGCTAGGTGTGGCACAGATAAGGGTAATCGCAGGGCTTTGGCCTGCGGCACACATCTCTGCGTCAGCTCCAGCACCTCCTCAGCTGCATATGGATCCCATCTCCACCTCGGAGCTCCCAGCATGCTTTGGGCCCAGACAACCTGGCTTTGTAATGTAAATACCACTGTGTGGCATGCATGGATTACCATGATCTCAGATTAATTCCAGAGCTCACTAGCAAGCCCCCTCAGCATCCCTGACGAATTAACACACGCATGCATTTGTGTACACACACACACACAAACACACGCACACAAACACACACACAAATACACACACACATGTAGACACACACAGAAACAATGTTTGCATCTACAAGCCTGAATTGTGGCCTATAGAGCTTCAGACGGAATAGGAATTTGATAACCAGTAAATATGACTGAAAATCTATTCAGTAAAGTGCCAGACGCAACTACCAACAAGCCCATGCAACTGTATGCAATCTACATTGAGAGCCAAACAAACTTCACCAAGTGAAAGGTAATGGAAAGATGTTTGCTGAGCTGCAAAACCGCAAGAGGAAGTTACATGTCGGTGTTCTCCCATACGTGAAAATGGAGGATCATTTGCCAGGTGTCTACCCCAATACATCCAAAACACTGGCATGGGAACATTCTTCTTCCTCAGCGTCTCAGTCTCCGATGGGCCTCTACCCTCAATAGCTAAGAAAATGAAAATGGACTGAGCCCCCCCAAACCCCCTGCCATTGGCACAGGCAGGGTCAGGGTAGCCCGCTGTCAGAGGACATATGGACGGCATCAGCCCCCCACCACAGGATACCTCCTCCTGCCTGGTGGAAGGCGTTGGAGAGGGGGCCAGTACGCGATAAGGCTGGAGCAGAGGACATCTATTCCCCATCGGCTCACACCACGCAGCGGAACTAAACTGCAGGCAGTTATAGGCCTTATCAGAAACACATGAGCCAGCCAGACTAGAGGGGGATGAAGACGTTATATCTTGGAGAGAGGCTTGGCTTCCTACTATACATTGGGTAGCAATGTATTACATGCAGATGTAGGATCTTAATTTGACCCGTAATGTCATAGCAAAATAATCCTGCAGCTACAGGATTTGAACATTTAGTTCATAATTTTGCTTGATCGGTGGTTAGGCTATAACCTGGACAAAAGTAAGCTACATGAAAAGTGCAATACTATTATTATAACAGTGTGTTAGTGCGGGTTTTCAGTGAATTTATGTAAATCACTAAGCTCATTTGCATTTCTTGCGGCGCAGGAAAAATCACAGCAACAAAAGAGTGATCAAATTAAGAACCTACATCTGTATGCTGAATAGGCCAAAACCTTTACATTTATAGGAATCTAATCTCCATGATAGATCCAGATGGTTATATAATATCATATCTATGCCCTCTTTTCATGTTTTTATTTTATATTTCTGGGTTTGGTAAAGCTCAGTAGCTGTCTTTCACCCAGAAAATATGTAAAGAATAGAAAAACTTGAACTTGCATCACCTTTAGAAAATCTAGTTGGGGACAACCTAGACACCACAGTCAATTCCAAAGAGGCAGCAGACATGCTTAAAACTTCACATTGTCCTCTGCAACAAACCTGCTGACATGGAGGCTCACATCACAGTTGCTATAACAACATACAAGGAATTATGGGACGTTTCCGCTCTGTTTTTTATAGACAGGGAGGCTTGTTCAGGAGCATGACAACGTTTGGACAGCCATGCAGTTGAAATTAACACAGCTACACTGAACAAAAATATTAACACAAAATGCAACAATTTTAACGATTTTACTGAGTTACAGTTCATATAAGGAATTCAGTCAATTGAAATGAATTAATTAGGCCCTAATTTATGGATTTCACATGACTGGGTAGGGGCGCAGCCATGGGTGGGCCTGGGAGGGCATAGGCCCACCCACTGAGGAGCCAGGACCAGCCAATTGGAATGAGTTTTTCCCCACAAAAGGGCTTTATTACAGACAGAAATACTCCTCAGTTTCATCAGCTGTCCGGGTGGCTGGTCTCAGACGATCCCGCAGGTGAAGAAGTCGGATGTGGAGGTCCTGGGCTGGCGTGGTTACACGTGTTATGCTGTTGTAAGGCCGGTTGGACATACTGCCAAATTCTCTAAAACGACGTTGAATGTGGCTTATGGTAGAGAAATTAACATTCAGTTCTCTGGCAACAGCTCTGGTGGACATTCCTGCACTCAGCATGCCAATTGCATGCTCCCTCAAAACTTGAGACATCTGTGGAATTGTGTTGTGTGATAAAACTGCACATTTTAGAGTGGCCTTTTATTGTCCCCAGCACAAGGTGCACCTGTGTAATGATCATGCTGTTTAATCAGCTTATTGATATGCCACACCTGTCAGGTGGATGGATTATCTTGGCAAAGTATACGCTCACTAACAGGGATGTAAACAAATTTGTGCACAACATTTTAGAGAAATAAGCTTCTTGTGCATATGGAACATTTTAGTGATCTATTATTTCATCTCATTAAACATGGGACCAACACTTTACATGCTGCATTTATATTTTTGTTCAGTATATATGAGTGAAATCAGCAATGGGGACACTGTGGATGTTGGCACCGGGCAATGTTGCCAAGCGTAGAAAAGGCGAAGGGTGTCTCATTTTATACTCAGCTGATACCACACAGACACGACAGCAGCGCTGCTGTTTTTCTAACCTGTCAGGCCAGCAGGTGTGAAAAGGGGAGTTCTGAGTTGAAGTTGGAGTTTATTGACACACTTTTTGGGGTATGGATAGAAATGTGTGGGTAGTTTGTTGTTGCGCTAACAGCTCATTTGGATATCAAACGACCGTGACCTCTGTGTGTTGCATGTTCTCAAAACACAGCAAACAGCATATGTTTTCCGAACAACCAGATGGTTTTTGAATAAAGTCGGGAATGGAATTCTGCAAGGAAACTAAACTAGGCATAACCGAATGTACTGAGACGCCAGAACATACTTTTTTTAATGGATCACATAATGGAACTATAGTAATACTAAATATTGATTGATTAGATAAAATAAGCCATAAACATTATAATTCACATAACATAAAATGTAATGTTCAATATGGAAATACACTTACACTACCGGTCAAAAGGTTTAGAACACCTACTCATTCAAGGGTTTTCCTTTATTTTACTATTTTATACCTTGTAGAATAATAGTGAAGACATCACTACTAGGTGAAAAATCTGTCGATGTGCCCTTGAGCAAGGCACTTAACCCTAATTGCTCATGTAAGTCGCTCTGGATAAGAGCGTCTGCTAAATGACAAAAAAAAGAAAAAAAAAACTATGAAATAACACATATGGAATTATGTATTAACCAAAAAAGTGAGAAACAAATCAAAATATATTTTAGATTTTAGATTCTTCAAAGTAGCCACCCTTTGCCTTGATGACATCTATGCACACTCTTGGCATTCTCTCAACCAGCTTCACCTGGAATGCTTTTCCAACAGTCTTGAAGGAGTTCCCACATATGCTGAGCACTTGTTGGCTGCTTTTCCTTCACTCTGCGTTCCAACTTATCCCAAACCATCTCAATTGGGTTGAGGTCGGGTGATTGTGGAGGCCAGGTCATCTGATGCAGCACTCCATCACTCTCCTTCTGGGTCAAATAGCCCTTACACAGCCTGGAGGTGTGTTGGGTCATTGTCCTGTTGAAAACAAATGATAGTCCCACTAAGCTCAAACCAGATGGGATGACATATAGCTGCAGAATGATGTGGTAGTCATGCTGGTTAAGTGTGTCTTGAATTATAAATAAATCACCGACAGTGTCACCAGCAAAGCATCCCCACACCATCACACCTTCTCCTCCATGCTTCACGGTGGGAACCACACATGCGGAGATCATCCTTTCACCTACTCTGCGTCTCACAAAGACATGGTGGTTGGAACCAAAAATCTCAAATTTGGACTCATCAGACCAAAGGACAGATTTCCACATGTCTAATGTCCATTGCTCGTGTTTCTTGGCCCAAGCAAGTCTCTTCTTATTACTGGAGTCCTTTAGTAGTGGGTTCTTTGCAGCAATTTGACCTTGAAGGCCAGATTCAGTCTCCTCTGAACAGTTGACGTTGAGATGTGTCTGTTACTTGAACTCTGTGAAGCATTTATTTGGGCTGCAATTTTTGAGGCTAGTAACTCTAATGAATTTATCCTCTGCAGCAGAGGTAACTCTGGGTCTTCCTTTCCTGTGGCGGTCCTCATGAGAGCCAGTTTTATCATAGTGCTTGATGGTTTTTGCGACACTTAACCAGCATGGCTATCACAGCATTCTGCATCCCATCTGGTTTGGGCTTAGTGGAACTATCATTTGTTTTTCAACAGGACAATGACCCAACACACCTCCAGGCTGTGTAAGGGCTATTTTACCAAGAAGGAGAGTGATGGAGTGCTGCATCAGATGACCTGGCCTCCACAATCCCCTGACTTCAACCCAATTGAGATGGTTTGGGATGAATCAGACCGCAGAGTGAAGGAAAAGCAGCCAACAAGTGCTCAGCATATGTGGGAACTCCTTCAAGACTGTTGGAAAAGCATTCCAGGTGAAGCTGGTTGAGAGAATGCCGAGAGTGTGCAAAGCTGTCATCAAGGCAAAGGGTGGCTATTTGAAGAATCTCAAATATAAAATAAATTTTGATTTGTTTCTCACTTTTTTGGTTAATACATAATTCCATATGTGTTATTTCATAGTTTTGATGTCTTCACTATTATTGTACAATGTAGAAAATAGTAAAAATAAAGAAAAACCCTTGAATGAGTAGGTGTTCTAAAACTTTTGACCGGTAGTGTATGTGTCTAATTATTAGTTGTTTGTTTGTGTCATGGGTGAGTGTTTTAATCTGTATCAGAATCACTATTATTATGATCTTCTATTTCAGAACAAGAGAGATGACAAACAGAGATAAAGCAAAGCCTCCAGTTTGAAGTGTGTGTGAAGTGAGGCATTCTGGGGAGAGGTCAGAGGTCAAGAGTGACTCTTCAGTGGCTACATGGAGAAAACATCTGTCTCTGTGGTATGCAGATGTTTCTGTCGGAACATGATACAAAACATTAGCCACATAGACTATATAGTAATCTTTGAGAATATGGATGTAAAAGATCAACACACAACCTAATTTACATCTTTACAGAGTAGCACCTCTGGAATGTAAAAATATCTGCCGGAAGTTTTCAGAATAAGATGTGGTTATACAGGTTTGTAAACCACAATATCAAGACAGGTTTTAAGCCCAATGTTTCAAAAGTACCCATTCCTATTCAAAGGTAGACAAATGGAGGTAAGGCAGACCATAGCAACTTTATTGCTGCTCCATTTATTTCTGTCCCAACGTATAGATGGAGAGCACCATTAATGAAAACCGCATCGTGAAAATGGATGGAGTGGAGGGGTATGTATGCCCACTTTACTATGTCTGTATAATAAGACCAGACAGAGGAATTTCAAATAAATACAGGATGCCACAAAAATGTACACCTTCCTGTGAAAAATAACTCCAGTGTACTACCTTAAAGACCATATTCATTATTCCCCTACCTTATAATATGATTACGTTATAGCTTGATAAATTAGGATACATTTTTCCAAATGGTTATCCTTAATGGATTATTTTCTTTCTGACTACCACTTAGATTTTGTTTAGAGGCCAGGAGAATGCTGAAAGAAAGGCTTCCCTGTTGAGGAGCACCAAAGGGCATTTCATGGGACTCTGTACTGGGGCCAAGGGCTGTTTCAGGGGATAGCGCAGAAGGCGCACACACACTCATGCACAAACACATGCACTCACACACACACACACACACAAACACACAAATGTACTCTAAGATATCAAGTACTAGTGATGTGAGGGTCAGTTGTATGTTCACCCGCACACACCTGCAATTTCTAACAACCGCTCCGCAACCTCCCGACAATATGTAATAAAGTGAAAATCTGAGACCCCCCCCGACCCTAACCCGAATATATAGAAAATGTGCTGTATAGTCAGAGATGGCGGAGCGATTTTTTGACAGTCCTTTTTATATAGGTCTATATTTCTGCTTATAATTTCCAACATTTTGGTAGGCTATTTGTTAGTCAATTTGTCTATAATTCAATAGGCCTACATGCAGTTTCTCTTCTGTCATTACTTGTTGCCCTAGAAGACTAAGTAAACCCTTGCTCACCAGAATAATGTCATAAATCGATAGAATGAATGCTTCAATCTAGGTGGCATCAGTAAAGTTCTTTTTTTTTTTTCATCTCTCCTTCTCTGCCGCAGCAAAGACATTTAGGGACTGGGGAGAAAATGCAATAACAAAAAAAACTGGAAAGAATTTCCCTGCAGAATTTCCAAATGACATCAGTTTGACAGGTTTTAAGGAAATTAAAAGCTGTTAAAACAACCCAACGTGTTTTTCATAAGATTTCAGTTTGGCTTGGATGCATATTTTACTGTATGTGGTTGATATCCTATCAGCTTTTATGATGCTAAAAAAGATAGCACCGCCACCTTTACAGATGGTCCCTAACCACACATTCATTCTCCACTCCTGTCCCTGAGTCAACATTTACATTTGGTGTATCATTTTACCAATTGGATGAATCCGTACCCATTGGATGCAGTGATCAGAATATAGTGGCTATTTCCAGGAAATCTAAAGTTCCAAAAGCTGGGCCTACAATAGTGTAAGATATCAATAAGATTTAGCTGTGACTCTTATGTGGATGATGTAAAAAATATTTGTTAGTCTGATGTGATTAATAAGGAGCATCCAGACACTGCACTTGATGAATTTATTATATTGCTACTTCCAATTATTGATAAACATGCACCTGTTAAGAAACTGAGAAACTGACTGTTAGAACTGTTAAGGCTCCATGGATTGATGAGGAATTGAAAAACTGTATGGTTGAAAGAGATGGGGCAAAAGGAGTGGCTAATAAGTCTGGCTGCACATCTGACTGGCTGACTTACAGCAAATTCAGAAATGATGTGCCTAAACTCAACAAACGAAGAAGAAACTGTATTATGAAGCCAAGATCAATGATATAAAGAATGATGACAAATTAAATGAAATTCTGGGCAAAAGGACTAATTCTACTTGAATCAGATGGCTTATTCATCACAAAAACCATTTGATGTTGCCAATTATTTTAATGATTACTTCTTTGGCAAAGTGGGCAAACTTAGGCAAACATCATACTCATGCATAAAAAAAACAAATGATGAAAGAAAAAGCATTGAAGTTTGAATTTTGTAAAGTTAGTGTGGGAGAAGAGGGAAAACTATTGTTATCCATCAATAATAACAAACCTCCTGGCATTGACAACTTAGATGGAAAGCTACTGAGGATGGTAGTTGACTCTATTGCCACTCCTACCTGTCATATATTTAATCTGAGCCTAGAGGAAAGTCTTTGTCCTCAGGCCTGGAGGGAAGCCAAAGTGATTCCGCTACCCAAGAGTGGTAAAGTGGCCTTTACTGGTTTAAACAGCAGTCCTATCAGCTTGCTGCCAGCTCTAAGCAAACTGTTGGGAAAAAATTGTGTTTGACCAAATACAATGCTATTTCTCTGTAAACAAATAAACAACAGACTTTCAGCATGTGTATAGAGAAGGGCACTCAACATGTACTCCACTAACACAAATTACTAATGATTGGTTGAAAGAAATGGATAATAAGAAGATTGTGGGAGCTGTACTGTTAGATTTCAGTGCAGCCTTTGATATTATTGACCATAAGCTGTTGTTGAGAAAACTTATGTTTCATGGATTCAGAGCTATCTACCGAATAGAACTAAGAATCTTCAATTTTCTTTAATGGAAGATTCTATAATGTCAAACATGTCTAGTGTGGTGTATCGCAGGGCAGCTCTCTAGGCCCTCTATTCTTTTCTATGTTTACCAATGACCGGACACTGGCATTAAACAAAGTATGTGTGTCCATGTATGCTGATGATTCAACCATATAAGCATCAGCAACCACAGCTAATGAAGTCACTGAAACTTTTAACAAAGAGTTGCAGTCTGTTTTGGAATGGGTGGCCAGTAATAAACTGATCCTGAACATCTCTAAGAATAAGAGCATTGTATTTGGTACAAAGCCTTCCCTACATTCTAGACCTCAGCTGAATCTGGTAATGAATGGTGTGGCTATTGACCAGGTTAAGGAGACTACATTACTTGGTGTTACCTTAGATTGTAAACTGTCATGGTCAAAACATATAGATTCAATGGTTGAAGATGGGGAGAGGTCTGTCCTTAATAAAGAGATGCTCTGCTTTTTTTGACATCACACTCCACAAAGCAAGTCCTGCAGGCTCTAGATTTATCTTATCTTGATTATTGTCCAGTCATATGGTCAAGTGCTGCAAAGAAAGACCTAGTTACGCTGCAGCTGGCCCAGAACAGAGCCACACGTCTTGTTCTTCATTGTAATCAGAGGGCTAATATTAATACTATGTATGACCGTCTCTCTAGGCTAAGAGATGAGGAAAGACTGACTGCGTCACTTCTTGTTTTTATAAGAATTATTAATGTGTTGGAACTTGTTTGCATAGTCAACCTACACACAACACTGACACACACATCTTACCCCACCAGACATGCCACCAGGGGCCTTTTCACAGTCTCCAGGTCCAGAACAAATTTAAGGAAAAATACAGTATTATACAGAGCCATGAGTGCATGGAACTCCCTTACATCTTGGACACACCTGGTTTCAAAAAACAAATAAAGCAACACCTCACAGCACAACGCCTCTCCCCCATGTGACCTACTTGTTGTGTGTATGTACTGACATACAGTAACAGTCAAAAGTTTGGACACACCTACTCATTACAGGGTTTTTCTTTATTTTTACTATTTTATACATTGTAGAATAACAGTGAAGACATCAAAACTATGAAATAACACATATGGAATAATGTAGTAACCAAAAAAGTGTTAAACAAATCAAAATATATTTTATATTTGAGACTCTTCAAAGTAGCCACCCGTTGCCTTGATGACAGCTTTGCACACTCTTAGCATTCTCTCAACCAGCTTCACCTGGAATGCTTTTCCAACAGTCTTGAAGGAGTTCCCACAAATGCTGAGCACTTGTTGGCTGCTTTTCCTTCACTCTGCGGTCCAACTCATCCCAAACCATCTCAATTGGGTTGAGGTCAGGTGATTGTGGAGGCCAGGTTATCTGATGCAGCACTCCATTACCTTCCTTCTTGGTCAAATAGCCCTTACACAGCCTGGAGGTGTGTTGGGTCATTGTCCTGTTGAAAAACAAATGATAGTCCCATTAAGCGCAAACCAGATGGGATTGCCTATCGCTGCAGAAATCTGTGGTAGCCATGCTGGTTAAGTGTGCCTTGAATTATAAATAAATCACAGACGGTGTCACCAGCAAAGCACCCCCACCCCATCACACCTCCTCCTCCATGCTTCACTGTGGGAACCACACATGCGGAGATCATCCGTTCACCTACTATGCGTCTCACAAAGACACGGCGGTTGGAACCAAAAATCTCAAATTTGGACTCATCAGACCAAAGGACAGATTTCCACTGGCAAATGTCCAATGCTCGTGTTTCTTGGCCAAAGCAAGTCTCTTCTTATTATTGGTGTCCTTTAGTAGTGGTTTCTTTGCAGCAATTTAACCATTAAGGCCTGATTCACGCAGTCTCCTCTGAACAGTTGATGTTGAGACGTGTCTGTTACTTGAACTCTGTGAAGCATTTATTTGGGCTGCAATTTCTGAGGCTGGTAACTCTAATGAACTTATCCTCTGCAGCAGAGGTAACTCTGGGTCTTCCTTTCCTGTGGTGGTCCTCATGAGAGCCAGTTTAATCATAGTGCTTGATGTTTTTTGTGACTGCACTTGAAGAAACGTTCAAATTTCTTGAAATGTTCCGCACTGACTGACCTTCATGTCTTAAAGTAATGATGGAATGTCATTTCTCTTTGCTTATTTGAGCTGTTCTTGCCATAATATGGACTTGGTCTTTTACCAAATAGGGCTATCTTCTGTATACCAAACCTACGTTGTCACAACACAACTGATTGGCTCAAAGGCATTAAGAAGGAAACAAATTCCACAAATGAACTTTTAACAAGGCACACCTGTTAATTGAAATGCATTCCAGGTGACTACCTCATGAAGCTGGTTGAGAGAATGCCAAGAGTGTGCAAAGCTGTCATCAAGGCAAAGGGTGGCGACTTTGAAGAATCTCAAATATAAAATATATTTTGATTTGTTTAACACTTCTTTTGGTTACTACATGATTCCATATGTGTTATTTCATAGTTTTGATGTCTTCACTATTATTCTAGAATGTAGAAAATAGTTAAAAAGAAGAAAAAAAACTTGTGTCCAAGCTTTTGACTGGTGCTGAATAAGTGTAACTGATAGATGCATACACACACACACTACATGTTAATGTTTTTAACCCTCCCGTTGTCCTAGGGTCAAAATGACCCGCCACTGTATTGAACCAACTTTATTTAATTTTTATATTTTTTGGAACATTTGTGAGAAGGAGGCAGTGATACTTTCTTTAAAGTCTCACTGCCTCCTTCTCACAAATGATCCCAAAAATATAAAAATTAAATAAAGTTGGTTCAACACAGTGGCGGGTCATTTTGACCCTAGGACAACGGGAGGGTTAAATGTATGTAAATTGTAAAGTATTTGTCTTTTTTGTTATGTGTCAGACCCAAGTAAGACTAGCTGTCGCCATTGGCGTCGGCTAATGGGGATCCTAATAAATCGAATTAAAAATATATCTACAGTGAGGGAAAAAATCATTTGATCCCCTGCTGATTTTGTACGTTTGCCGACTGACAAAGACATAATCAGTCTATCATTTTAATGGTAGGTTTATTTGAACAGTGAGAGACAAAATAACACACAAAAAAATTCCTGAATAACGCATGTCAAAAATGTTAGAAATTGATTTGCATTTTAATGAGGGAAATAAGTATTTGACCCCTCTGCAAAACATGACTTAGTACTTGGTGGCAAAACCCTTGTTGGCAATCACAGAGGTCAGACGTTTCTTGTAGTTGGCCACCAGGTTTGCACACATCTCAGGAGGGATTTTGTCCCACTCCTCTTGCAGATCTTCTCCAAGTCATTAAGGTTTCGAGGCTGACATTTGGCAACTCGAACCTTCAGCTCCCTCCACAGATTTTTTATGGGATTAAGGTCTGGAGACTGGCTAGGCCACTCCAGGACCTTAATGTGCTTCTTCTTGAGCCACTCCTTTGTTTCCTTGGCCGTGTGTTTTGGGTCATTGTCATGCTGGAATACCCATCCACGACCCATTTTCAATGCCCTGGCTGAGGGAAGGAGGTTCTCACCCAAGATTTGACGGTACATGGCCCCGTCCATCGTCCCTTTTATGCGGTGAAGTTGTCCTGTCCCCTTAGCAGAAAAACACGCCCAAAGCATAATGTTTCCACCTCCATGTTTGATGGTGGGGATGGTGTTCTTGGGGTCATAGGCAGCATTCCTCCTCCTCCAAACACGGCGAGTTGAGTTGATGCCAAAGAGCTCGATTTTGGTCTCATCTGACCACAACACTTTCACCCAGTTCTCCTCTGAATCATTCAAAACTAACTAACATTAAAATTATAGACTGATAATTTCTTTGTCAGTGGGCAAACGTACAAAATCAGCAGGGGATCAAATACTTATTGCCCTCACTGTATATATACTGCAAGAAATGCTTAATAAAGGAGTTAATATTATAGGCTATTTGAGAGGTTACAGACTTACAGTCAGTTTTCAGATTTCAGTTAGGCTACTATTCCATTTAACCCATCTGAACAGTACAGTTCCCTTGAAGTGCCATTTTGAAGTCCCCTTCTTGTGACTGTTGAATTTGTATAGCATCTCACAATCATCACACATAAAATATCCGGCACAGTGTTTGTCATGGACTGAAATAGGTGCCGGTAGTCATTTTGGGGACCATTTATATTTAGGTGTAGGAACTCCTCAATATTTTTTAGATAATATTCTATAGGAGGTGCAAGCAGAATAACATTTGAGATGCCTGTTATCAGTTCTGGTGCGTTCCTGCCCAAGTCAAATACTGTCAACTCTCCATTTTGCAGCTTTTCTCTTATTGAATTCAACTGTGGCATTGTCCTTTTTGAATCAGTGGATCGACGTTAACTTTTTCTGCCCAAGTTCCCAAAAGCATTTGGTAATGTAATGGTGTAATTGGTAATTGCTGTGTATTTGGCGCGCTACAGTTAGGCCCTAAAGCTTAGGCTTAGGCTTCACACTAATGGCAGATAATAAATAATGAAAGAAAACCCTAATTGTAGCCTATAGATATGAATTTCACAAGATTTATATATTCATGGAATATTTATGCACAGTTTTCTCTCTTTATTCAACCCAGCCCGCAACCCACCAATATTTCATGACCCCAAACCCACCCACCCCGAGGATATATACTGAACAAAAATATAAATGCAACATGTAAAGTGTTGGTCCCATGTTTCATGAGCTGAAATAAAAGATCCCAGAAATTGTTCATACCACAAAAAGCTTATTTCTCTCAAATTTGGTGCATGTATTTGTTTACATCCCTGTTAGTTAGCATTTCTCCTTTGCCAAGATATCCATCCACCTGACAGGTGTGGCATATCAAGAAGCTGATTAAACAGCATGATCATTACACAGGTGCACCTTGTGCTGGGGACAATAAAATGCCACTCTAAAATGTGCAGTTTTGTCACACAACACAATACCACAGATGTCTCAAGTTTCGAGGGAGCTTGAAATTGGCAGGCTGCCTGCAGGAATGTACACCAGAGCTGTTGCCAGAGAATTGAATGTTAATTTCTCTACCATAAAACACCTCCAATGTCGTTTTAGAGAATTTGGCAGTACGTCCAACTGGCCTCACAATTGCAGACCACGTGTAACCACGCCAGCCCAGAACCTCCACATCCGGCTTCTTCACTTGCGGGATTATCTGAGACCAGCCACCCGGACAGCTGATGAAACTGAGGAGTATTTCTGTCTGTAAAAAAGCCCTTTTGTGGGGAAAAACTCATTCTGATTGGCAGGTCCTGGCCACCTCAGTGGGTGGGCCTATGCCCTCCCAGGCCCACCCATGGCTGTGCCCCTGCCCAGTCATGTGAAATCCATAGATTAGGGCCTAATTTATTTATTTCAAATGACTGATTTCCTTATATGAACAGTAACTCAGTAAATTATTTGAAATTGTTGCATGTTGCATTTATATTTTTGTTCAGTATAATAAATAAATAAAAAATTATAATAAAACATACACGCACACACAGACTTGTTTCACGCATGCACACAAGCTCTCTCTCTCACACGGTTTCCACGTCATCTACCGAAGTCTTCAGACTTGGATGGACGTCGAATACTGACTTGTATCATGGGTGACCTAGCTGCACACACAGGCACAAACACACACGCACACACACACACACCAATGTACTCTAAGATATCAAGTACATGCAGGTACAGTAGGTGATGGAAGAAGAAAATAAATAACTATTAGAACTACAGGTTTCTTTCTCCCTCTCTCTCTTACTCCCTCTGTCTCTGTGTGGTCCTCAGATTATGGTTTATCGTTGCATCTAATGTATAAAATCGTGCGGTGCCAGCTACAGCTATTGAGACCTTAAGCTCAGAACTTTAGCAGGATAATCTGGGGTTCCTTTAGGGGTCAACTCCCTCCCTCAGAGAGGTCTCTCTCGCCCTCTCTCTCTCCATGACTGACCTTACAAACTCACTCACTCTTCAAACCTGTTACATTAGCTTCCAAACTGTATTTTACCTGGGCATAGAATTCTAGCATCTGTCCACTACTCACTTACCAAAGACCAGCATTAGTTGCAAATGTTAACTTTAGTGTGATCAGAAAGACATGCGTGTCTTAACCCTCCACTGCATACATTTAGGTTTTTCGTTAAAATAAATATTCCATCCAATTAATTTCTTTACGATTTAGGCTTTCTGATAATGTATCAATAATGTCAAAATAAATCACTTTTACCCTCCACACCCAGACATTTTTTTGTTTTGTCAGGGCAACACTGTGGCATAAAGGTAATAAAACACGAAGAAAATATGATATTTTCTGAACATTTAGTAAGTGAAATATAGTAGAAACAAGCACTCATTTCATGAGAAAATACAAGTTGGGCATAATCTAGTATTTCACTGCCTCTCAAACCTGATTCTGGGCTCCATTTTTCCTCACTGTTACTGTCCTCAAGTTCACTGTCCTCTCTATCAGAGGGTATGATGCTATCTGCTTGATTAAGCTCTTTTCACCCATAGAATGTCACTGTGTCCATTGCCTGTGAATGTCAGTGGATATGTTGTAAAAATTATTGACCAAGGCCATCATTTTACGTCAAATTACATGTACAGTGCCTTCGGAAAGTATTCAGACCCCTTGACTTTTTCCACATTTTGTTACGTTACAGCCTTATTCTAAAATGGATTACATTTTTAAAAATCCTCAGCAATCTACACACAATTCCCCATAGTGACAAAGCGAAAACAGGTTTTTATTTTACTTATTTACATAAGTATTCAGACCCTTTGCTATGAGAATCGAAATTGAGCTCACATTCATCCTGTTTTCATTGATCATCCTTGAGATGTTTCTACAACTTGATTGGAGTCCACCTTTGGTAAATTCAATTGATTAGACATGATTTGGAAAGGCACACACCAGTCTATATAAGGTCCCACAGTTGACAATACATGTCGGAGCAAACACCAAGCCATGAGGTCGAAGGAATTGTCCGTAGAGCTCCGAGACAGGATTGTGTCAAGGCACAGATCTGGGGAAGGGTAGCAAAACATTTCTGCAGCATTAAAGGTCCCCAAGAAGACAGTGGCCTCCATCAATCCTTTAAATTGAAGAAGTTTGGAACCACCAAGACTCTTCCTAGAGCTGCCCCCCGGCCATACTGAGCAATCAGGGGAGAAGGTCCTTGGTCAGGGAGGTGAACAAGAACCCGATGGTCACTCTGACAAAGCTCTAGAGTTCCTCTGTGGAGATGGAAGAACCTTCCAGAACGACAACCATCTCTGCAGCACTCCACCAATCAGGCCTTTATGGTAGAGTGGCCAGACGGAAGCCACTCCTCAATAAAAGTCACATGACAGCCCGCTTGGAGTTTGCCAAAAGGCACCTAAAGACTCTCAGACTATGAGAAACCAGATTCCTTGGCCTGATGAAACCAAGATTGAACTCTTTGGTCTGAATGCCAAGCGTCACGTCTGGAGGAAACCTGGTACCATCCCTACGGTGAAGCATGGTGGAGGCAGCATCATGCTGTGGGGATGTCTTTCAGCGGCAGGGACTAGGAGACTAGTCAGGATCGAGGGAAAGATGAACGGAGCAAAGTACAGAGATCCTTGATGAAAACCTGTTCCAGATCACTAAGGAGCTCAGACTGGGGTGAAGGTTTACCTTACAACAGGACAACAACCCTAAGCACACAGCCAAGACAATGCAGGAGTGGCTTCGGGACAAGTCTCTGAATGTCCTTGAGTGGCCAAGCCAGAGCCCGGACTTGAACCCGATCCAACATCTCTGGAGAGACCTGAAAATAGCTGTGCAGCAACGCTCCACAACCTGACAGAGCTTGAGAGGATCTGCAGAATGGGAGAAACTCTCTAAATACAGGCGTGTCAAGCTTATAGTGTCATACCCAAGAAGACTCAAGGCTGTAATCGCTGCCAAAGGTGCTTCAACAAAGTACTGAGTAAACAATCTGAATATGTAAATGTGATATTTCAATTTTTTGCAAATGTGCAAACATTTCTAAAAAACAGTTTTTGCTTTGTCATTATGGGGTATTGTGTGTAGATTGATGAGGGGGAAAAAACTATTTATTAAATTTTAGAATGAGGCTGTAAGGTAACAAAATATGGAAAAAGTCAAGGGGTCTGAATACTTTCCGAATGCACAGTATTTTATTGAGCATGATATTGCCCTGAAAAGTAGCCTAACTTCACAAAGTTGCCATGAGTAAACAACAAAAAAGTAGCCTAACTGCACAAAGTTGCTTTGCGGCAACTTAAAATTAAATGTATTTAAAAACAAAATATGTTCCAATCAAATATGTTTCATTAGAGGTTCCTACACAAGTACATATTTAAACATGCAAAACAATTAAATGTATATTTTCTGTTGCCTGAGGGCAACGAGCCCTGTGCCTTTCTTTGGTCCTGGTGAGACTAGCCAGACTACCCAGCCTGGTTCTGAAAGACAGGGCCCTCACATGTAAAACTATCATCATTACACTGCACCAATTGGGCTCTGGTGGGTCCCTGTCATACCAAAGGGTGAATGATCATAATGGACTTTGTAGCTTCGCCAGACAAAAACAAGACCCTTTGCCATTAATGGAAGAATCTCATCCGCATGCTCATCTTTCATCTACAGTGTGTGTGTGTGTGTGTGTGTGTGTGTGTGTGTGTGTGTGTGTGTGTGTGTGTGCGTGTGTGTGTGTGCGTGTGTGTGCGTGTGCATGCGTGTGTGTGTGTGTGTGTGTGTGTGTGTGTGTGTGTGTGTGCCATGGCCCCTATTACAGACTTTACATTCTTAGGTGAGATGCTGGACTTTGTCAGAGTTGAGAAAAAAAGTGAGCCGTTAGATAAATCGTTCATCAGCGATCAGATTTCCCATTCAGATTGTTTTTCTCAAGTAATTGTTGCCATGTGTTTAATATCAGGTAAAATCTCTTCTAAATTCTCAATTTTCACTTTAATGAAAGAATCAAAGGAATTATCCTCTTTTTGTTGTCTCTCAGTCTTAGTGGTAATTGCCATTTGACAACACTGAAAATACATTACCACATATGATGCAATGTCTCAATTAGTTGTAAATAAACGATGATATCCCCAGTCAGATTGATTATCAATCACCATGAACCAAGGGTGTAACTTAATGTTGCATATTAGGGGGTTCTAGGTGAATGGGATCCAGTGTCAACACCCCTCTAGGGGTGTCCAGGGGCATTACCTTAAACTGTGTCAACATGGGCAGTGCTCTCCCTCTCTCTACTGACTGTCTCTGACCCCTGCCATGACAACCAAATTGAATCAGAATGTAGGCAACAAAGTGTGTTTTAGCACTTGGGCTACAGTCAGCGAAGATGAGGAGTTGAACTGATAATGCCTTATAACTCAAATTCTCACCTGATGACCTGTTCGTCCTCTCCCTGCCTCAACATGGTCGGTACTCTCTCTCACACCCTCTCTACTGCCTGTCCTTTACCCCTCCCATAATCATATGACCAAATACCTTTATCATATGACAAAAATGGCTGGCCTTAACAATGATCGGTTACCCACATGAAAAAATACTACAGTTTACTATAGAATAATACAGAACTTACTATAGAATTCTACAGTACATTTTACATTTTAGTCATTTAGCAGACACTAAAATACTACACTACACACAGTAGCATACCTTAATCATGTGTAGAATGTTGTAGTATACTGTAGAATCCTTTAGTAAATAATACAGTATTATCCACAAAAAAAAGTAGTTACTTTTTAACTAAAGTAAACACCACAGTATTTTAATTGCCTATACCCTGCCCATTCCACTCCCCCATATCACAATTTGTGCCACCCATAAGTGAGAAACCTACATGCCAAGGATAGACCATATATTGTGTTCCCTACAGGTTATAGAAAAGAGCAGAGGCTCTGAACTATCCATTTCAGACCCCAGTCCTACCTACCTACAGATTATGGAAAATTTGCTCTTTTAGTATTTCTCCAGTAGTTTTCCTCAAGGAGAAAGCGTCTACTTCTATGTCAAAGATAATAAAACAAAAACCCCATAGTAAATACTACAGTAATGTTAGCAAAAACACAAAAATAAAAACTACAGTATACTACATTTGGCAAAAACACTATAGTAAATACTAGAGTATTGTAGAGTCCACAAAAACACTACAGTAAATACTACAGTATACTACAATCTGCAAAACACTACATTAATTACTGTAGTATATACTACAGTTTTATTTTACAACAGTATTTATACTATAGTTAACTGTAAATACTACAGTATACTACAGTAAATACTACAGTGAATACTACAGAAAAGTCAGCAAAAACACTACAGTGAATACTATAGTAGTCATACCATAGTATACCAAAGTTTGTTTTTTAATGTGGGTAGTTTATTAACATTAATTAGATTCTGCTTTTACAGGAAGGCAGCCTTCCCAGAATATTCTCACAGAGAGAGCAGGCCCCACACCTCACACAAAGAGGTAAATTGCCAGTGCATTCGACAGTTCTCTGTGTTTATGTGACATGCAGATGTTGCAGCACATCAGAGATTGTACTGTCGCTCATGCGCACAGAAAAGGAAACAGTATGTGAGACATGTCTATGGATGAACTCAAAGCATTTATTGCACTCTCGTAAGTCAGCGGGGCATACGGCGGAAAGAGCATGGATGTGGAGTCATTTTGGTCTGATAGGTATGGGGTGGACTTTTTCAGAGAGACCATGCCACGCAACCGCTTCAGAGAGATTAAGCGACACCTGCGTTTTGATGACAAGGAGACAAGACAAGTAAGCGAGCACCTCTCATCTCAGACACCTAGAAAAGTTTTGTGAAGAATTACTTTGCCTGTGACAAGCCAGGAGAGAACATAACTGTTGATGAGCACCTGTTCCCAACCAAAGCTCGATGACAACAAACCGGACAAATTTGGAATTAAGATTTGGTTAGACACCGATGTTAAAACCAAGTACTTGCTCAATGGCTTTCCATATCTGGGGAAAGATTAAACCATGCCAGCGGGTGAGCGACTGTCTGAGACTGTGATTTTGAGACTTGTGGAGCCTTACATGGGCAAAGGCAGATACAGTGAGGGAAAAAAGTATTTGATCCTCTGCTGATTTTGTACGTTTGACCACTGACAAAGAAATGATCAGTCTATAATTTTAATGGTAGGTTTATTTGAACAGTGAGAGACAGAATAACAACAAAAAAATCCAGAAAAACGCATGTCAAAAATGTTATAATTTGATTTGCATTTTAATGAGGGAAATAAGTATTTGACCCCTCCGCGAAACATGACTTAGTACTTGGTGGCAAAACCCTTCAATCACAGAGGTCAGACGTTTCTTGTAGTTGGCCACCAGGTTTGCACACATCTCAGGAGGGATTTTGTCCCACTCCTCTTTGCAGATCTTCTCCAAGTCATTAAGGTTTCGAGGCTGACGTTTGGCAACTCGAACCTTCAGCTCCCTCCACATATTTTCTATGGGATTAAGGTCTGGAGACTGGCTAGGCAACTCCAGGACCTTAATGTGCTTCTTCTTGATCCACTCCTTTGTTGCCTTGGACGTGTGTTTTGGGTCATTGTCATGCTGGAATACCCATCCACGACCCATTTTCAATGCCCTGGCTGAGGGAAGGAGGTTCTCACCCAAGGTTTGACGGTACATGGCCCCGTCCATCGTCCCTTTGATGTGGTGAAGTTGTCCTGTCCCCTTAGCAGAAAAACGCCCCCAAAGCATAATGTTTCCACCTCCATGTTTGACGGTGGGGATGGTGTTCTTGGGGTCATAGGCATCATTCCTCCTCCTCCAAACACGGCGAGTTGAGTTGATGCCAAAGAGCTCGATTTTGGTCTCATCTTACCACAACACTTTCACCCAGTTCTCCTCTGAATTATTCAGATGTTCATTGGCAAACTTCAGACGGGCTTGTATATGTGCTTTCTTGAGCAGGGGAACATTGCGGGCGCCGCAGGATTTCAGTCCTTCACGGCGTAGTGTGTTACCAATTGTTTTCTTGGTGACTATGGTCCCAGCTGCCTTGAGATCATTGACAAGATCCTCCCGTGTAGTTCTGGGCTGATTCCTCACCGTTCTCATAATCATTGCAACTCCACGAGGTGAGATCTTGCATGGAGCCCCAGGCCGAGGGAGATTGACAGGTCTTTTGTGTTTCTTCCATTTGCGAATAATCACACCAACTGTTGTCACCTTCTCACCAAGCTGCTTGGCGATGGTCTTGTAGCCCATTCCAGCCTTGTGTAGGTCTACAATCTTGTCCCTGACATCCTTGGAGAGCTCTTTGGTCTTGGCCATGGTGGAGAGTTTGGAATCTGATTGATTGATTGCTTCTGTGGACAGGTGTCTTTTATACAGGTAACAAGCTGAGATTAGGAGCACTCCCTTTAAGAGTGTGCTCCTAATCTCAGCTCGTTACCTGTATAAAAGACACCTGGGAGCCAGAAATATTTCTGATTGAGAGGGGTCAAATACTTATTTCCCTCACTGTATGTGACCATGAACAACTTCTTCACATCAATTTCCATGGCAGACAAGTTGATTGCAAAGAAGACTAGCCTGCTCGGAACAGTGAACAAACAGAGTCTGGAGCTGCCCCCCTCTGCGCAAAACAACATACCAGCGGAGCTATACTACACATCAGTGATGGAAAGTGGTAAAGCAACACTCATGGTGTACAGATGTAAAATAATTACAGGACTAAGATCAAATCCTACTACACCGGCTCTGATGCACGTCAGATGTGTCAGGGCTTGCAAACTATCATGGATTACAAAGGGAAACCCAGCCACGAAGTGCCCTGTGAAACATGCCTACCAGACGAGCTAAATGCCTTCTATGCTCGCTTCGTGGCAAGTAACACTGAACCATGCGTGAGAGCACTAGCTGTTCCGTACAACTGTCTGATCACGCTCTCCATAGCCAATGTGAGTAAGACCTTTAAACAGGCTAATATTCACAAGAGAATCAGAGAATCCGCTGCCCTGTTGGCGAGTGTCGTCATTTACATTTTCAACCTCTCCCTGACCCAGTCTGTAATACCTACATGTTTCAAGCAGACCACCATAGTCCCTGTGCCCTAGAATGCCAAGGTAACCTATCTAAATATTACTATTGCGCTGTAGCACTCACATCTGTATCCATGAAATGCTTTGAAAGGCTGGTCATGGCTCACATCAATACCATCATCCCAGACACCCTTGACCCACTCCAATTCGCATACCACCCCAACAGATCCACAGATGACGCAATCTCTATTGCACTCCAAACTGCCCTTTCCCACTTGGACAAAAGGAATGTCTATGTGAGAATGCTGTTCATTGACTACAGCTCAGCATTCAACACCATAGTGCCCTTGAAGCTCATCACTAAGCTAAGGTCCATGGGACTGAACACCTCCCTCTGCAACTGGATCCTGGACTTCCTGACAGGCCGCCCCCAGGTGCTGAGGATAGGCAACAACACATCCGCCCCGCTGACCCTCAACACGGGGGCCCCTCAGGGGTGCATGCTTAGTCCCCTCCTGTACTCCCTGTTCAACCACGACTGCGTGGCCACGCACAAAACTCCAACAACCCCCGACGACAGGACGGTGGTGGGCCTGATCACCGACGACGATGAGACAGCCTATAGGGAGGAGTTCAGAGAGCTGGCAGTGTGGTGCCAGGACAACAACCACTCCCTCAACGTCAGTAAGACAAAGGAGCTGATCGTGAACTACAGAAAATGTAGGGCCGAGCACGCCCCCATTTACATCGACGGTGCTGTAGTGGAGCAGGTCGAGAGCTTCAAGTTCCTCGGTGTCCACATCACTAAGGATCTATCATGGTCCAAACACACCAACACAGTCGTGAAGAGGGCATGACAACGCCTCTTCCCCTTCAGGAGGCTGAAAAGATTTGGCATGGGCCCTCAGATCCTCAAAAAGTTCAACAGCTGCACTATCGAGAGAATCTTAAGTGGCTGCATCACCGCTTAGCATGGTAACTGCTTGGCAAGGCGCTACAGAGGGTAGTGTGTACGGCCCAGTACACCACTGGGGTCGAGCTCCCTGCCATCCATGACCTCTATACCAGGCATGTTAGAGGAAGGCCCAAAAAATTGTCAAAAGCTCCAACCACCCACTCCACAGACTGTTCTCTCTGCTACCACACGGCAACCGGTACCAATGCACCCAGTATATAGGCATGTTATTTTTACACGTTCTTTTTATTCATTATTCACTGTGTCACTATTTATATTTTTAAAGATTATTACAAAATATTTTATTTAACTCTGCATTGCTGGAAAAGGACCCGTAAGTAAGCATTCCATTGTTCCACCTGTTGTCTATGAAGCATGTGCTAAATAAAATGTAATTTTTATTTGATTTGATTTAAAAGGAGGTACTCACCACTGGCCTGTTGCAGTGTTCTACAACGTGCTCAACATGGCTGCTATCAACGCGCACGTGTTGTACAAGCAATGCCTTGACAAGAGAGTCAGCAGGAGAGATTTCATCATGGATCTGGCACGTGAGCTTCGTGAGAACCACATGAACGCCAAGAAAGCAGGCTGCCAAGGCAGCAGTGTGTCCTGCTCTCCCTGTTCCCCAGGCACCACAGCTCCAACTCGGGAAATAGAAGACACAATGTAAAGTCGGCAGGTGCACATGAAACAGGGCCCATAAAAACGGTGTGCAGGGCAACCGATTTGTTTGTGGGGCATGCTCACACAAAGCCCCGAAGCGGTGTACACGGCAAATCATTTCACCTGCGCACTTGGCTGGTTGTATTATTATCTTGTTCGTTTCTACTTTGTCAAAAGAAGCTGTAACTGGACTGTATTAATTACTATAACTCTATTAATAATCGAATCTATAAATAATGTTGATCAAATGGATTAGCCTGTAGTGTTTTTACGGAAAAAGGCTACAGGCCTACGTTTTTTGCTAGGACTTTGTAGAATTATACAATAAATATCCTTGACTCAAAAAAAAAAAACTATTGTTGTTATGTTTTTACATGGATATATTTCCACAAATATTTCTTCATGCAATTCATCCTTTACAATAGTTTATGCACTATTTATCAAGTGTTGGTGCTTATGTTTGCGCACCTTGTGGGTTGAAATGGATCTGATGTGTATGCTAAAGGTGACGACCAGCAACATTCTCAACATTCTCTAGCGGGTACTTATAGGCAGAAAGGCCAGGCGGTTCTAGTGTTAAGGGCACAAGCTACTTTTTCACTAGGGTGAACACTGACTCACTGAGTTCTGCTCATCCGAAACTACAGTTTAAAAGGAAATGGGGGAAGATCCAGATATTGTGCTAGCTTTGGTGATGTGCTAGTTTAGCCAACCTAACGTTGCATGCTAGCTTAGCCAACCTAACGTTGCATGCATTAGTTTCACTCGGTATGAAACTCTTTTTACACAATATTATCTCATCACCAATAGTTCGCTAGTTACACAACAACATAGGAACTACTTACGAGCGCCCGTGAATATAGCTACCTCTCCTCAGCAAACAGCACAAAGAGAAAGAAAGAGAGAGCGGGCAGTGCGCACTGCTGAACTATTACTGCAGACCAAACCAAAACATTACAAACCAATGAAAATGGAAAGAGAGGAGAAAATACGTTTCTCTGTTCACCTTACAAGCCGTGCTCAACTCTTTTTCCCTTTACCAAGAACGAACACTGGGCACCTACCAAAACCGTTTTTGCCAGTGGGGGGGGGGATCCAATCATAAAATGAAGAACTGAGGAGCACTCTGGTGCAAAGCCAGATAAAGCCAGTAGCTGCCTGGCGCTTTGGGGATTTTTTTCTCCAATCAACCAAACTCATCATAGTATATTATTGAGGGGGGGGTGGCGGGGTCAAATTGACCTGTTTCTAATATTGGGGGGGTCATGACCCCCCGTCCCCCCTGCAAGTTTCGCGCCTGCCATGAACTCAAAGACATTAACAGGTAAAGCTTCCCCCTTCTCACAGCTAAGCGGCAACATTACCATAACAAGGTACAGCTCAGGGCAATGCAGTCTTGTAACGGACTGGATACATTTTTACATTACAATGACAATTGTAGTCTTTCTCCATCCCTGAATGCCAACAGCTTGGCTCATCTTGTACTTTAATGACACAAACACAAAATCTACTATTGGATTCACGGCCAGTAAAAGCTTTGCAATGCTAAAAGACTAGCAACGCTAAAAGACCAGCAACGCTAAAAGACTAGCGATTTATCACACCAAAGAACACGTGCATAGCCATGCACTGACATGGCATCAACAAAACAAAACACACTGTCCTCTTTCATACAGCCCGCACAACTGATTGACTGGTGCATTGAGACGTCAAACTTTCAACATTTCACCATAAGAAAGTCAAAAAGCCAGGCAGCTCGTGCTCTGGTCCAATAAAAACCTCACGTACACTTGTTAGGCCACAGCTGGTTGGCCATCATTAATAACCTGGATAAAGAGCTCGTTGTGTGGGGTCGGGTTGGTCGGGCTGGGGAGGAGGGTGAGGAGGGGGTGGTGTCGCAGCGACAGTGTTTTGGCTTGTCACTGTGGCCTCGACTTTGGGGCCACATGAATATGTGTGGAGGCTGGGGCAGCTGAATGCCGTGCAGCTGGGGCTAAGGCTGGTTGCGCTGTGTTGGGTGACAATAGGTGTGGGAAGGCACCAGTCCCGTCCACCCCCGGGATAAGGCCATCTTTGTTGGCCACAGGTGCCCGCTGGCTCTGCACCACTAAGGCATCCTGGAGGCATTGTGCTCCCTGGTTAATTATGCATGCACTGCAACAATTAAAGTCATGAGTTTCCTGTCAGACCTCTGAGAAATGGAGGGAAAACACAGAGCCGTCTACAGCCGGTCTGTTACAGAGCCAAGTGTGTGTGTGTGTGTGTGTGCCGTGGCTCTGAAAAACACCGTTTTAGAAAAAAAAGGGGTTCAATGAAAGGGGTTGTAGATAAAGTGAGTATTGCACATGTGTTGTGTCTCAACTATGCTGTTGCCAGATATTATTGCCAACTAAGGCCTATACTAGTAATGATAACATAAAAAGATGGTTTAAACAGCCAGTGACATAAGTAATGAAAGACATCTGACCAATATTTATTTTAGCTGCATCACATCACATTTACTCCAAGACAAAAACAATAAAATAAAATACAGTCAGGAGAAAAGTTGCTGAGTCGTTTGTTTAAAAAAGGAGGTGGGGGTCGTGGAAAAAAAGAAACATGTTTGATAGAAAACTTTGCTTCCCTGTTTTTGCTTTGCAGTCCTCAAATCGAGCATCAATGGCTGCATTCATGCAGGAGGAGTCAGGATGAAATTCTGTTGAATTACCTCCTCTCTGACGCGCCCATGCTTTTTACGCCAAATAGATTTACATTCCCACCATCAGCACTTCAACCCCCCTAACCTCACTTCTTCGCTCCTTCTCTCACCCCCCACTGGGTTTGGGCAGTTGGACATCCCCCCTCCATCCCTCCTTGGCCTTAACCCCTCCTCCTCCTCAAGTTCAGGCCACATCTAGGACCATGAGGCTGGCCAATGATGAAAGGCATAGCATCCCTCTCCTGCGACAGGTTAGGTTTCAAAAGGAATGCCAGCGAGGTCTCGTACGACTCAGCCGTCCCACCATCGGACCACCAGTCTGTTTGTTTGCTGAGGGCGGAAAACTGTGTACCGTGGGTGGTGCCAGTAGGTTTTAGTTCGGTCAACCTTTGATACAGGGTCTATTTTAATCTGAAATTAATTGCTTATGAATGACATTCTCTTAGATTAATGCATTTGCCAAATTAAATAATATATATTGAGGTATTGCTTCTGAAGGAAATGAAATGCTGTGAAATGCAGCAAAAACAAGAGAGGTCTTGTTTTTTTAGAGGTTTGTCATCAGGGAGAGTTTATTGCTGCTTCTAGGTGGGCTGCAAATGGAATCAGAGTGGTCAGTTGATTTGTTGTCCCAAGTTTTGCAGAAGTTTACAGAGGTGGAAGCAAAATTATTGCAATTTTTCATAGGAAATAGCAGTAATTGCTATGGGCTGCAGCCAAAAGGTACCGTTGCGCTCACCATGCCTCTTTCAGATACAAAGCAGTTGTAAATATGTCTTATTAAATCCATAATTATGCTAAGTGTAAATCCTGGAACCACCTTGTCTCAATGGTTACCACTTGTGAACCAAGGGACTCCACCGTTGTCCGAGAAGGCCAACCCCGACCACACAAAACAGACATTCAATGAAAGCCTCCTCCTTACTCATTTGTGAGGGAGTATATTGAAGACAAACTCCACAAACTCTGTAGTGGCAACGGGCCGATGTTGAGTATAGTTTCTGGGGAGGAATAAGACCCACTGTCCGTACATCTTCACCTCCCTCTCGGCTAGAGCTAGTCAAGGGCTATTTACACTGGTTTAAATTAGCATCAGGAGGGCACTCTCTGACTGCACAGCATGGACCAGTACAATAGAAGAGGAGAGAGAGGGAAGGAGAGGGAGGGCAGAGATAAAAATGAGAGGAAGCAGTGAGTGAGAGAGAGCGAAAGAGAGAGAGATCCAGAATGAGAGGAAAGGTAGAGATTAGAGAGTGGGAGAGAGATAGTATAGAATTTGACACAGAGAGATGACCGCTCAAAAGAGTGGAAACGTTAAGAGAAAAAAAGGTAATATGAGGCCGATTAAATATTCTGGCAAATACATGACTGCACTGTAACGGAAAACTGTAAATTATACGGTAATTTTGAGTATTATCAATAGTAAAATAAAATGTTGTGGGCAGGGAAAGAATTGCTGTATTTCAAATGGTACTGTAATTCCACCCCACAGAATACAGTACCATACCGTATCTTTGGAGCGCCAAAAACCTTTTGACCACTAGTGGGTGCATGGTATTGTTATGTATGGCTAATTAACATATTTTTATGCGTGCCTTGTAAGACGCTATATTTGTTGCATCCGTGAGTGAGAATGCTGTACCAATTAACTCCTATCTGGTTATGGTGCCCGATCAATTTGTATAGGGGACAGATTGGAGTGGCAGCAAGTTTTAAACCATCAATGATTGAGCATTTTGCCATGTCCATTTGGTCTGTTTTGCCCTGTAGTCGCTGCCAATTTGGAAGCCTTTGTTAAGACCTCTAGAAGTGGAGGTTATACAGTGAGGGGAAAAAAGAATTTGATCCCTTGCTGATTTTGTACGTTTGACCACTGACAAAGAAATGATCAGTCTATAATTTTAATGGTAGGTTTATTTGAACAGTGAGAGACAGAATAACAACAACAAAAAATCCAGAAAAACGCATGTCAAAAATGTTATAAATTGATTTGCATTTTAATGAGGGAAATAAGTATTTGACCCCTCTGCAAAACATGACTTAGTACTTGGTGGCAAAAACCTTGTTGGCAATCACAGAGGTCAGACGTTTCTTGTAGTTGGCCACCAGGTTTGCACACATCTCAGGAGGGATTTTGTCCCACTCCTCTTTGCAGATCTTCTCCAAGTCATTAAGGTTTCGAGGCTGGCGTTTGGGACTCGAACCTTCAGCTCCCTCCACAGATGTTCTATGGGATTAAGGTCTGAAGACTGGCTAGGCCACTCCAGGACCTTAATGTGCTTCTTCTTGAGCCACTCCTTTGTTGCCTTGCCGTGTGTTTTGGGTCATTGTCATGGGGTCATAGGCAGCATTCCTACTCCTCCAAACACGGCGAGATGAGTGCCAAAGAGCTCGATTTTGGTCTCATCTGACCACAACACTTTCACCCAGTTCTCCTCTGAATCATTCAGATGTTCATTGGCAAACTTCAGATGGGCCTGTATATGTGCTTCTTGAGCAGGGGGACCTTGCGGGCGTTGCATGATTTCAGTCCTTCACGGCGTAGTGTGTTACCAATTGTTTTCTTGGTGACTATGGTCCCAGCTGCCATGAGATCATTGACAAGATCATTCCGTGTAGTTCTGGGCTGATTCTTCACCGTTCTCTTGATCATTGCAATTCCACGAGGTGAGATCTTGCATGGAGCCCCAGGCCGAGGGAGATATTTTGTGTTTCTTCTATTTGCGAATAATCGCACGTACTGTTGTCACCTTCTCACCAAGCTGCTAGGCGATGGTCTTGTAGCCCATTCCAGCCTTTTGTAGGTCTACAATCTTGGAGAGCTCTTTGGTCTTGGCCATGGTGGAGTGTTTGGAATCTGATTGATTGATTGCTTCTGTGGACAGGTGTCTTTTATACAGGTAACAAGCTGAGATTAGGAGCACTCCCTTTAAGAGTGTGTTCCTAATCTCAGCTCGTTACCTGTATAAAAGACACCTGGGAGCCAGAAATCTTTCTGATTGAGAGGGGGTCAAATACTTATTTCCCTCATTAAAATGTAAATCAATTTATAAAAAATGTTGACATGTGTTTTTCTGGATTTTTTTGTTTTTATTCTGTCTCTCACTGTTCAAATAAATCTACCATTAACATTATAGACTGATAATTTTTTTGTAAGTGGGCAAACGTACAAAATCAGCAGGGGATCAATACTTTTTTCCCTCACTGTATAAAACACCAAATATTCAATAGAATACTGTAATGTGTAAACACTTTACCTAGCAGCCAACCTGCTTGCACCAATCCCTTGTAATTACAGTAAAATACTGTGAAATGCAAACATTCCCCTCAATACATTTCATTCATTCATTCATTCATTCCGATTGCAGTAGCATTTACTTTTTTACAGTATAATACAGTCCATTTTACGGTATTGTACTGTGTGTCATTACACAGTACTTGCTGTGATACCATATTTATATTACAGTAGGTGTACTGTAATATGAAATAAATAATTTTACTTGCCACTGAGCTGCCTGTAAATTACTGTCAATTTCACAGTAACCCCTTTACTGTGTGATACAGACAATATAGTCTCTTATTCAGCATAAAGATCCAGAATAAAACAGATTACATTGAACAGATCACTGATCTGAATCTGCCATAGAACATATGTGTCAAACTGCCATATCACATTTCAGGCTGAAATCCTTGATGTGGAGCTGAGAGGTCTGCATAACAGAGAGATGAAGGGGACCATCCCGTTCGTCCAGTCATCACTGCACTGCATGAGTCCTGACCTGTGACCCTAACCATGTGACTCTGTCTGAACCCAGCCTCCAGCCACCTAGCTTCTAGGTCCTAGCTGGTCACAGTGAATAAAAGAACAGTGGTTGGACATTAGTGTCTGGCTGGGGGGAGTTAGTCACCGGCCAAGAACAAGAGATGAGGATTAGACACGGAGGGGTAGAGGGGCAGGATCAATGGATGTAGAGAAACACCCTGCTGGGAGGGGAGGTTGAGGACCACTGGATGTCACTGCTTGTCCCCCCAGGTGTTCTAGCCTCTCCTCCTCCCCCTTCTTCACCTCACCTCACCTCACTTGGATGCCTAGGGCTTTATAAGCCAGCAGCAGACTGGTTTGATGGCTTGCCTGCTGTACAAAGCGGGAGTGATCAACTGCAGGAGCTTTGGGCCTTCAGTCTGTGAATCCTGACTAGAACCAAGAAATTTGATCATATTACTCCAGTGCTAGCTTCCCTACACTGGCTTCCTGTTAAGGCAAGGGCTGATTTCAAGGTTTTACTGTTAACCTATAAAGCGTTACATGGGCTTGCTCCTACCTATCTTTCCGAGTTGGTCCTGCCGTACATACCAATACGTACGCTACGGTCACAAGACGCAGGCCTCCTAATTGTCCCTAGAATTTCTAAGCAAACAGCGGGAGGCAGGGCTTTCTCCTATAGATCTCCATTTTTATGGAACAGTCTGCCTACCCATGTGAGAGACGCAGACTCGGTCTCAACCTTTAAGTCTTTACTGAAGACTTATCTCTTCAGTAGGTCATATGATTGAGTGTAGTCTGGCCCAGGAGTGTGAAGGTGAACGGAAAGGCTCTGGAGCAACGAACAGCCCTTGCTGTCTCTGCCAGGCCGGTTCCCCTCTCCACTGGGGTTCTCTGCCTCTAACCCTGTTGCAGGGGCTGAGTCACTGGCTTGCTGGTGCTCTTTCATGCCGTCCCTGGGAGGGGTGCGTCACTTGAGTGGGTTGAGTTACTGACGTGATCTTCCTGTCTGGGTTGGCGCCCCCCCTTGGTTTGTGCTGTGGTGGAGACCTCTGTGGGCTATACTCGGCCTTGTCTCAGGATTGTAAGTTGGTGGTTGAGGATATCCCTCTAGTGGTGCGGGGGCTGTGCTTTGGCAGAGTGGGTGGGGTTATATCCTTCCTGTTTGGCCCTGTCCGGGGTTTCTTCGGATGGGGCCACAGTGTCTCCGGACCGCTCCTGTCTCAGCCTCCAGTATTTATGCTGCAGTAGTTTATGTGTCGGGGGGCTGGGGTTAGTTGGTTATACCTGGAGTACTTCTCCTGTCTTATCCAGTGTCCTGTGTGAATTTAAGTATGCTCTCTCTAATTCTCTCGTTCTCTCTTTCTCTCTGAGAACCTGAGCCCTAGGACCATACGTCAGGACTACCGGGCATGATGACACCTTGCTGTCCCCAGTCCGCCTGGCCTTGCTGCTATTCCAGTTTCAACTGTTCTGCCTGCGGTTACGAAACCCCCTACCTGTCCCAGACCTGCTGTTTTCAACTCTTAATGATCGGCTATGAAAAGCCAACTGAGAGACCTGAGCCCTAGGACCATACGTCGGGACTACCGGCCGTGGTGACTCCTTGCTGTCCCCAGTCCGCCTGGCCTTGCTGCTATTCCAGTTTCAACTGTTCTGCCTGCGGTTATGGAACCCCTACCTGTCCCAGACCTGCTGTTTTCAACTCTTAATGATCGGCTATGAAAAGCCAACTGAGATTTATTCCTGATTATTATTTGACCATGCTTGTCACTTATGAACATTTTTGAACATCTTGGCATGGTTCTGTTATAATCTTCACCCGGCACAGCCAGAAGAGGACTGGCCACCCCTCATAGCCTGGTTCCTCTCTAGGTTTCTTCCTAGGTTTTCGCCTTTCTAGGGAGTTTTTCCTAGCCACCGTGCTTCTACACCTGCATTACTAGCTGTTTGGGGTTTTAGGCTGGGTTTCTGTACAGCACTTCGAGATATTAGCTGATGTAAGAAGGGCTATATAAAATAAAATTGATTGATTGATTGTTGCTAGGCAATTTAAAGCCTGAAATATTTAGAAATGAGTAACCAATCACTTCTTTATGGTTCCTTTTGCTGTTCAAAAGTAATACACTTGCCACAATGCAGCTTTACCTACATAGCTCCAAACCCTCACCTTATCCCTCCCCACTCCCCTTTCCCATACATTCCTTGCCCACACCCCTTTCCCTCTGCTCCTGGTCACTTCCTGTTTCGCCTGGGCTAGGTGAAGCAGAGCACCGGCGGCTCTAATGTCACTGAGGAGGTGACTGCTGAGGTCACTAGCAGGGACTGATGTTCCCTAGAGGACTGTGGGTAATTATGAAGTTGTTACCATTGGAGACCCTAACAGGGAAGGCCTCATCCATTACAGGCCAGAGCTGTGGTTAGTTATGTGGCCGGCCTTGGTACATCTTATAGCACCTTCTTCATTACATTGCTGGTGAGAACCACACCAGGAATAGGACTGGGGTTAATGACAAGCCCAAGTTCACACATTACCAACACATTATTTATGCATGTTCCTAAAAATACCACAAGTGGTGTAGTATATGAAGTGTTTCATACAGTATACATGTCTACCTTTGGGCTCCGTCAAGAAATACGTTGACCATCAGAGAGTAGAAGAATTGAAGGAGTGGGAGAGAAAGAGAAAAGAGAAGAGGTGGAGAGAGGAGAGGAGGTACAGTCTGCACTTTGACTCTATCTGGAGTGTTTAGTCACAGATCCATATCTTTAACCCTGGTCAGTGGTCTCCACACAATGTTATCACCCGCAGGGCTGTTAGGAAATGGACACATTTATGACACTTTTACTGGCCCTCTGAACTACCCGTTCACTGAGGCGCTTGACCTCACCATTGTATTACTGACAGAGACCATATGGAGTGGACTATATGAGTTCAAAAGGACACTAGGGAACTAAATGTCAGATCAGGTAAAACATACTAATACATACTTGCATGAAATACCTCAAGATAAAAAAATCTATTGTAATATAAAATTATTCTACTGTAATATCAACAATATAATTCGCCCTATTTCATACCATGACAATACAGAACAACCTGTCCTTTCTGTACAGTCACAACAACCTGGACTCAGGGGTAGACTTAACATAGTAAACGAAAATCGGGGACACTCAAATTAGTATTATATGTTACGTTTGGTATGGTATTTATTAATTTGTAGATATCCATCATCCATTTCCATATGATATGTTATGAATTACAATTTGGTTAGGGGTTAAGGTTAGGGTTAAGGTTAGGAGTTAGGTTAAAAGGTTAAGGTTAGGGTTAGGGGAAGGGTTAGCTAACATGGTCCTCTGTAGCTCAGCTGGTAGAGCACGGCGCTTGTAACGCCAAGGTAGTGGGTTCGATCCCCGGGACCACCCATACACAACAAAAAAAAGATGTATGCACGCATGACTGTAAGTCGCTTTGGATAAAAGCGTCTGCTAAATGGCATATATTATATATTATTATTATATATTATGCTAAGTAGTTGCAAAGTTGCTAAATAGCTAAAATGCTGAAGTTACCCCTGATGAGATTCAAACATGCAACCTTTGGGTTGCTAGACGTTCTCAGTATACGCAGTATACGCTTACCTGTCCACCCCGACCACCCACCCTACTTTTGTTTTTGCCTTAAGTAACCTTCTGTCTTATGTAACCATACCATACGTAACATATCATACTAATTTGAGTGAACTGGATTTTCGTTTACTATGTTAGGTCTAGTCTATGAGACCAGCCTGGTCACAAAGAAAGGGTAACCAGAGGAGAAAACTATAAAAGGACTTTAAATGCAATCAGTCCAAATTGAAAGTAATACACTTTACATTAACCTAGCCCACCACTCTGTGGTCTAATTGCTCTCAGGAGTCCATTAGACCTGATGGCCACCGTTGTGGCAGCACGACCCGAAATTGCATCATGATTTATGACAGATTGTGCTTTACACAGAGCGTAACCAGCCCTGAAAGCATAACCTGTCCACACCACACGGGCGCGGTAGGTAAACAATGGTGGGCCTGTGACAGGGTCATGGGCCTCTCTCTCTGGCCGGCCCTGGTGGAGGGCTGGAGGGCTGCTATCTGATCAGCTGGGCCACTTACCCTGGGCTCTGTGGGGATGGTTGTTTATGCCCTGGACCCTGCAGTCATAATAAGCCACCCGCATAAATAATCTGCTCCCCTCTCTGGAAATATCCCCCAGTCAATTAGGAGGAGCTGTACACACAGGAGCTGTACTCTCTCTCTCTCTCTTGAGGAGCTGTACTCTCTCTCTCACTCTCTCTCTCTCTCTCTCTCTCTCTCTCTCTCTCTCTCTCTCTCTCTCTCTCTCTCTCTCACTCTCACTCTCTCTCTCTCTCTCTCTCTCTCTCTCTCTCTCTCTCCCCCCTCACTCTCTCTCTCTCTCTCTCTCTCTCTCTCTCTCTCTCTCTCTCTCTCTCTCTCTCTCTCTCTCTCTCTCTCTCTCTCTCAGTCTTTCTCTTCGTTTGTTAATCTTCTAGGGCGATCTGCCCTGTGGGAGGGTGCATGCATGTGATCTTGTGTGCGTGATTATGCGTGTGATTGTGCGTGTGCACACTATCGTGCATGTGTGTGTACGTGTGTGCAAAGTGGTAATGGAATAGACCTGGCAGCTGTCCCACTCAGGACATTTGACCTTGTGGAGTTTTTTTTTTGCAGTGTGTTTTTTTCAGACTCACTCTTTTCCCTTAGCAGAGGCTAAAAGGCTCAAAAGGGTGGAAAGCAAAATATTTTCTTAAGTCTCCTGGATGCCAGGTTGCATAAAAGGTTCCAAAGCCGTTTGCATCAAACCTCAACGGTTGAAACCACAAATTCTGTTTTTGTAGCCATAAAACTGCCCCCACCAAAAAAAAGAATTTCCATTCAGTTGATTCTTATAAATTTAAATGAACTGAAAAAAATGTTGGTTTACTCCCAAAAGGAAAACATTGAGTTAAATATATTATACGTGTGTGCTTGTGTGTGTGTGTGTGAGAGTGTGTGAGTGTGTGTGTGTGTGTGTGTCTGTGTTTGTGTGTGTGTGTGTGTGTGTGTGTGTGTGTGTATGTGTGTGTGTGTGTGTGTGTGTGTATGTGTGTGTGCAGGCACATGTGTTTGTGTGTGGGTGGGTGCTTGTGAGATAGAGAGAGATAAAGACGTGATCGATATAAATATTTTAACATGGGTGGGGTTAAAACTAATTTCTGAGGGTGGTTTTGGACAAATTGTAATTATTTAATAATTCTATTTAATTTAATAATTATCTTTGTTCATTATTCAATGTTCTGCTTCAATCTCCAGAAACCAAATTATCCACCCTACAGGCCTCATCATAAAAAATGTGTCCCTTCATACTTGTTCAAAAGCTGCATTGACACCCACCACTTTGAGGATGTCCCCGTGGAAGTGACTTTGGGGTGAAGAGGTCACGTTCCGGGGTCAGGGTCACATTTTAGCTTCAAGGCGACTCCTCCCTAGTGTTTGTGCTGTGAGGATCCCAACAATTGCCTGGGCAGCACATGTTAGCCCTGATCTGAGATCTGCACTCTGGGGCTCTTTGAGAAACAGAATATAAAAAAGAGTGTCCTTGTTTACAGATGCAGCCTCTCCATTGATGTCTCTTTAGTCTGGTCTTTGTATCAGGGGATAAGGTTGTTTAGGGTCCTGGCCCCCCATCTCCTCCCCCTTCCCCGGGCAGTGCAGTGCAGTGGAGCAGGTCAGTGATTGCAGGTGTGTATTTACAGGATAGTCTGAGCACAGTAATGGCAGGTTATTGAACCTGTCGTGGAGGAGATGGATGAGGAGGAAAGGGGACTTCCTTAACAGATTATATCTTGATCAGCCAGTCAGGAAGAATAGCTCATGATTTGCATACTGTAGATATGTCAGTCATTTTACGCATCAGGGAATGTCCTCCAGATACAGTAGGTTTAACAGCTGTGGGTTCCTTCTCAAATTACCAATAACCAAGCACAAACTGCAATGAAAGAGATTACATGAAAGCATAGAACGACAGAGGAGAGATAACAATAGGAAATGTATAAACCTCAATCCCTTATTCTTATACAGTATGGACCACAAGCTTGACTTTCCCAACAACAGCAGCAGCAAAGCTCCACTGAATAAAGCTCAGAGGCATGTGGCATATGAATTTTAAAGATCAGTGCTCAGATCAATACCCTACAGTATAGTATTAGTAATTGTTCTTTATATGTGTGTGTGTGTGTGTGTGTGTTCATGCCTGTGTGTGCAGCCAGGTCACCTGTGATACAAGTTGGAAACTGGCCGCTAGGGGCAACAGTGGGCGCTGTTACCTTCATGTAGATTTCGGTTTTGCTAATGTGTTGTGGACGGGGATGGTGGATGGTCGTAAGCATATTTCTCTGGTACCAAAGGTTGCATGTTTGTATCCAGTGCTAGAAAGTTGTTTTTTATATTTTTGTTTTAACCCTTTGACACATACTAACAAATGGGTGTGATCATTCAATTTTTTATTTTTTTTATTTCACCTTTATTTAACCAGGTAAGCCAGTTGAGAACAGGTTCTCATTTACAACTGCGACCTGGCCAAGATAAAGCAAAGTAGTGCAATAAAAAAACAACACAGAGTTACATATGGGGTAAAAAAACATAAAGTCAGAAATACAACAGATAGTGGTCCCTGCAGCATACGCTCACCCCGGTGTGATTTAGAAAGTCCAGTTTCGATTGACGCAACAGTCAGCTTTTGAGCTGGCCACACTGTTTTTTCACAGAAACATTTTGCACAAACACAGTCCTTATGAAGTTATGTCCTGAATGTCATCAGTTTATTTTGGGATGCAATTTTCAGACATTCACAGAAGTAGCGACAGCATAACACAATCATCCAAACTGGAAAATGTATGCTACATTAATCCTAGCGCTAACTGAGGAAAGATTGACGTAACACAAGCGATCATATTTATCTAACTCTCGGCTGACAGAAACCACAATATGAATTAGCTCATTGCAATTATAATTTACAATTCATCACATCACGGGTGAGCTCACCATTGATCAAAATAATTGAATAAAAATCTTTGTGCACTCCACCATGTTTGTTTTTCTGCGTCAACCAATGATAAGAAGAGGAGACAAGATGAGTTTGGTCTGTTCGCAGTATGCATGTTGAAGGGGGTGTGTTGTCTACGACCATTCACTTCCGGAAGTTTACTCGAAAGATGAGTGAACCATTCCCTCCCCTCATTATAACATCTTTGGTCTGGACGTTTACGTGACACCCAGAATGCATTGTATAATGTCAACAAACTCATCATAATCAGTACAACCTTCAAAAAAGTATTTTACACACATCATAGGTGTCCATTACAATCTATGCAATAATCGGAATGCATTAATTGTCACCAGTACTTGGAAACATGTGAATAAAACTGTAAATACACTATGCTCCATACATACATACATATGCTACAGTAGAAACGACAACACGATATACTGTACAGAACATAAGGCAATTACTTGATAGGAACGCACACATGTCCAAAGTTATTATTTGTAAGGAAAACAACAATGAAGGCAATGCGAGCGCCAGCCAGAAAATGTGCCAGGGGGAAAGGTTTGTGCAAGACTGTGCAAATGTTTGCATACTTGATCTGTGGAAACACTGGGGAAGAGCTTGGGCTCTCCTCGAAGAGAGAAGTTTGTCCGGCTCAGTTAAGCCTCAAACATAAATTGTCCGCAACAGTGAAATGGGCTACTTCTATCTGAATTAATGAGGAGGCAGAACACACCTCAATTCAAACTGTTGTTAGAAAATAAAACTTGTTAGAAAATAATTTGAAATTGACAAGTTGAAACATTCCTATAGATAATTAGCAGGCAGCTAATTAACATTTTGGAACAGTGAGTGCATTCTGACATCACGTGCATAAAACAACTCACGCTGGGGCGACCGTTAGAGATATTTGGAACTCACGCGTGAAAAGGTTAAGCCTATCCCAAACCTTAGCCCTTACCTTAACCATTCTGAGTTAAAACCTGACAATTTTGGAGTTAATGCCTAAACTTAACCCTAACCTAAATACATTTGAGTTAATCCATAAACCTAACCTTAAACACTTTGAAATTTGACTTTTGGAAGAACTTTGAAATTTGACATCTGAGAAACATGGATGAACGTCTAATTCTGACGTGAGACTGTGAGAGCTAGTTGGTGTGTGTGCGTGCGTGCGTAAGTGCCTCCATGCGTGCATGTCTATGTGTGTAATACGATCCATGCAACCAAGCTCGGTCATCACATATCTCCAACGAAGCATAGCATGAATGAAGCATGCGTCATGGCTGAGGAAGCGATGACTGAAAACCAGACCATGTGAGAAAACATCTACATCTACCTGTATAATGATAAATTCTGTCCTAATGGATTATCAATGATCTGCAACCAGTCCGATCCAAATGAGTTGAGCTCAACCTGTTGTGTATCGTACACGCATACTTAATGTCCAGCGTTGACATGTTTAGAGAGGGACCACACATCTCTATTTGGCTCCGGCCGGGCTGATGAAACGCCCTGGCTACAAGTGTGTCAACACACCTTATGGAAAACCACAGAAATGCTGGCCACTTTCAATGTTGTCTTTAAGCCTGGCCACCATAGCGCTGCCACATTAAATCTTGTTTGTCAACACAAACTATTTAGAGAAACGTTCCCTGATTTTCTAATCCTGCCGGAGATTTATGTGCTCCTGTACAGCCAACTGCTGACTGTGAAACTTCCTTAGTCATAAAAACACTTTGGCATAAACGTTATATCCAAATTGAATAACTGAATTAATATAAGAACACATATTAGGTCCATTACCATATTAAGAAAAGTTAAATCAATCCACATTGTGAAAGAAACACCACGTGCATCTCTCCTGCATTGAGAACTGTTGAAATCAGACCTAATTTACCACTCAACAGCCAAGGTGCACATGTTCATTACAGACCAATTACCAAGTAATTAGAAAGTTCATTATAGCAAATTTGTATGATATTACTATGGCTCTCTAGAGATCCCATCCAGTCACCAAACTCCACCCACCCAGTCATTAGAGCAGGGTTATGTCACATGACACATCAAGGTCCTGATTGCTTTCTGACCTTTGATCTCTCAGATATGTAATGATGTCCCTAATGATGGCTTTTCTCTGTCAACACATGGGGTCACGTGACTCCAGCTGGACTAGTCGATGAAAGCACCTAGTAGGAGAGAAGGGGTTTTGATATTGAGGTGTTGACATCATGTCGACAGCGTTTGATAACCCATGCTACAGGTACACCTACCTGGGTGATAAGCAACACTGACACACCATTCACTTTTTGATGTTGAACATTTTGTCCCTAGCTATATTTATAATGTTTTCATTCAGAAAATCTGGTATCACTTAGAATTAATAAAGAATCATGCTGTACACCAAGCATGTCCTCCTGTCTCCTTTGTCCCATTCTTTTCAATCATTCTTACTGCGCCAACTCCTAGGGCAGTAACAGCCTGAATTGACATGATGGACAGTAACAGGAAGGTTTGAACATGATAGAGCAGATTAGATAGTCCAGATGCATTGGAATGTCCGTTAAATGATTGATGTGTGTGCAGGGCTGTTTTCCAGGCCCAGTCAGCTCCCCCACAGCCCTAATCAAAGACTAAAGACTCAGCTCCCCCACAGCCCTAATCAAAGACTAAAGACTCAGCCCTCCCACAGCCCTAATCAAAGACTAAAGACTCAGCTCCCCCACAGCCCTAATCAAAGACTAAAGACTCAGCCCTCCCACAGCCCTAATCAAAGACTAAAGACTCAGCCCTCCCACAGCTAATTAACCATTAAGGGAGCTCTGTTGTCAGCTCCTTTGTCATATCCTTTGATTTAAAGCAGGACCATTCTCTCGAACACACACAGGTATGCACACACACATTCAAACACAAACACACACAAGCACACACACTTGACCAAAATGCTGACATTGCAAGGGGGCTGTCCGGCTGCTTTTGGGAAGCCAAATGTGATTCATCAACCTTTAATATCATCTTTGCCAAGAAGGGATGCCCATGCCTTCCAATGAACCCATCAACTTAGAGGGGGGTGATCCGCTAGACTTGGTGCCTCTAAACCCTAAACCACAGAGCTAGGTTGGCATCTCCATTGGGAAATCAGTTACAACCACAACATGAAGAGAAGGAGATTAATGGCAGCGAGGGCTCCTTTGGGTTCGCTAAAGTACTACTGAGAAATAATAAGCAACCATCCCTGAAACACTCTTGGATCCCCTCCTCATCCCCTGTGCAATGCCAGGGGAAACGGGATGGAGGCAGCCAACCAGCCAAATGAATAGGAAGGGGTAGACATTGATACGAGAGTATAGTAAGAGGATGGTTAACCATATTGAGGTGCTGATGCTAAGTATTAAGGGCCAGTTGAAAGATCAGGGGGAGTTATTGATTCTACAGGGCCTGTCTGTCATGAAGGGCTATAACTGTAGCTTGTGGCTTTTAACCTGTGATGTGTGTGTTATGGTTTTGAAATTCAACTACTGCTGTAAGTTATTGCGTGATTCAATGTATGTTTCTCCTCTCATGGATCCATGGTGGTTTAGCAACAAAACCGACACCAGCGCAACTATGGGGCAAAACAGACGGGGTTGGATTAGATTGTTGACAACATGTAATATATATTTTGTCTCCAATGTTTATTGAAAACATAAATACATTTGCACAATGAGCACTTGTTGTCTCTCAAATACATTGTTACAGCTGTTGGTTAGCTAGCTAGCGAACTTTAGCCATATTAGTGTTGACATTAAATCAGTCAAAACACCTCAAAATAAGACATGATATCAAGAGCAAGATGAAACGAGCTGATACGAGTCACATACGATTACCCACATAGCAGTTTCTTGTCATTCTTGCTAGTAATCTGGCCATCCAGAATCACAACAACATGCTGACTTCTGCCCCATGGAAGTGCACACATCGTTTTTGTGACATTGTCAGTTAACCCATCTATACAGTACTCAATTTCATCACATAGTAATAAACCCTTCTCTGGAAATAGCAAGAAAACTGTGTTAACACAACCAATTTCTGCCCAAAAAGTTGTATCTAAAAAAAGTGTTAATTTGACTTGTGGACTTAAAACGTGATTGTGATGTTGTCGGTTAGAGTGGGATAACCAGATTAAGCATTTTCACCTCGACCACTGAGGTAAAGCAAGACCAGTTGACCAGTATACTAAACAAACACACCTCTGTACCTCGCCCTCACCAAAATCACCCCTGTGGTGATCTAATATTAACTGGTTAGCTCTGGCCACTGTCACGTGATGGTGTGAGCTCTCCTTGGACTAGGAGTCAGGACACAGCTGGAAAAGACTACAGCCTTTCAATCTTCACCATCATGATGAACACTGTCACCCACATTACCATAACCCAACACTGGACAATTGGAGATCATTTAAAACTTCAGCAATTAGGTCACATCTCTGGAAACACATCCATGGTGGTCCTGTAGCTAACAGTACTTCTTCCCCCACCATATGGATTTGTTTGGACAGGTTTTAGTGGTGGTGGTGGTGGTGGTGGTGTGTGAGTGTGTGTGTGCATATGCGTGTGTGTGTGTGCGTGTGTGTGTGTGTGTGTGTGTGTGTGTGTGTGTGTGTGTGTGTGTGTGTGTGTGTGTGCATGGAAGAGAGTTGAATAAGGCAGTAGGACTAACTTCGGCCCACAGTCATACAAAAGTTATACTTAAATCTGAACTGGTTCTCTAGCAAATTAGTAAAATTGTCTCACCCAATGTTCAAGAATGGCCTTTTTCCCTTTATTCAGATTACAACCTCTCACTTTAAGTTATTTGAAAAGGAAATAATCTCCCAAATATCACTATTTCTAAAACAAGCCATAGAAAGTTGGTTGCAATTTCAATTGAATCCTCCAGAAACGACAGAATAAATAATGCAACAAATATTGTGGTTAAACTCAAATATATTAATTGATAAAAAACCTTTTTTTTTTGACAAACTTTTTTTTTTTAAAGGTATAATCTTCGTAAATGATATTATCGGTAGGACTGGTGGAGTTATGTCGCACACGCAGCTAACAAAAACATATGGAAATGTCTGCTCTACCCAAAATTACAACCAAATAATTGCAACATTACCGCAAAAATGGAAAAGGAAAGTGGAAGGGGGAAAAAGTAAGGAACTTGTCTGTCAGCCTTGCATTAAAGAATATAATTGATAAAGAAAATTGTGATAAATAAAAAAGTATACCAGTTTCATTTAAGGACCAAAGGATTGACAGCCGTCCCATACAGATTGCGAAATAGTTGGGAAGAGATTTTTGACGTACCGATTCCATGGCATAGTGTTTATGAATTGATACGCAAAATGATGCCGGATTCAAAACTTAGAATTTTTCAATTTAAATTATTATATACAATTCTTGCTACCAATAGAATGTTATTTATATGGGGGATACAATCTTCCCAGCTCTGCAGATTCTGCTGCGAAGAGACAGAATCATTAGATCAATTGTTTTGGTACTGTCCATTTGTAGCTTGTTTTTGGACACAGGTCCAGGAATGGCTAAAGGATTGCAATATTTACCTGGAGCTAACCCTGCAGATAGTACTACTGGGTGATCTGAAAAGTCATAGTCAATCGATCAATAATATAATAATACTTTTAGCAAAAATGTTTATTTTCAATTTACGATCTGTAGAAACAATGAGAATAGAAAGGTTCAGAACTTTTGTAAAACATCACAGTACAGTTGAAAAATATATGGCAAATAGAAATCCAATATGGATGGTGTTAAGAGATAGATAGGAGGTGTTGAATGGAGCTGAAGGATGGGACTAATAACAACAACTAATAACAACAAGATAACTCATGTAAAGCATACTGTGTCCATAATAAGTATATAGGTTATAGATTGAGAGCTTTTGTAAAAGAGCACAGTTAGAAAAATATGGCATATATAGTGGGGAAAAAAAGTATTTAGTCAGCCACCAATTGTGCAAGTTCTCCCACTTAAAAAGATGAGAGAGGCCTGTAATTTTCATCATAGGTACACGTCAACTATGACAGACAAAATAAGAAGAAACAAATCCAGAAAATCACATTGTAGGATTTTTAATGAATTTATTTGCAAATTATGGTGGAAAATAAGTATTTGGTCACCTACAAACAAGCAAGATTTCTGGCTCTCACAGACCTGTAACTTATTCTTTAAGAGGCTCCTCTGTCCTCCACTCGTTACCTGTATTAATGGCACCTGTTTGAACATGTTATCAGTATAAAAGACACCTGTCCACAACCTCAAACAGTCACACTCCAAACTCAACTATGGCCAAGACCAAAGAGCTGTCAAAGGACACCAGAAACAAAATTGTAGACCTGCACCAGGCTGGGAAGACTGAATCTGCAATAGGTAAGCAGCTTGGTTTGAAGAAATCAACTGTGGGAGCAATTATTAGGAAATGGAAGACATACAAGACCACTGATAATCTCCCTCGATCTGGGGCACCACGCAAGATCCCACCCCGTGGGGTCAAAATGATCACAAGAACGGTGAGCAAAAATCCCAGAACCACACGGGGGGACCTAGTGAATGACCTGCAGAGAGCTGGGACCAAAGTAACAAAGCCTACCATCAGTAACACACTACGCCGCCAGGGACTCAAATCCTGCAGTGCAAGACGTGTCCCCCTGCTTAAGCCAGTACATGTCCAGGCCCGTCTGAAGTTTGCTAGAGTGCATTTGAATGATCCAGAAGAGGATTGGGAGAATGTCATATGGTCAGATGAAACCAAAATATAACTTTTTGGTAAAAACTCAACTCGTCGTGTTTGGAGGACAAAGAATGCTGAGTTGCATCCAAAGAACACCATACCTACTGTGAAGCATGGGGGTGGAAACATCATGCTTTGGGGCTGTTTTTCTGCAAAGGGACCAGGACGACTGATCCGTGTAAAGGAAAGAATGAATGGGGCCATGTATCGTGAGATTTTGAGTGAAAACCTCCTTCCATCAGCAAGGGCATTGAAGATGAAACGTGGATGGGTCTTTCAGCATGACAATGATCCCAAACACACCGCCCGGGCAACGTCGCTTCGTAAGAAGCATTTCAAGGTCCTGGAGGGCCTAGCCAGTCTCCAGATCTCAACCTCATAGAAAATCTTTGGAGGGAGTTGAAAGTCCGTGTTGCCCAGCGACAGTCCCAAAACATCACTGCTCTAGAGGAGATCTGCATGGAGGAATGGGCCAAAATACCAGCAACAGTGTGTGAAAACCTTGTGAAGACTTACAGAAAACGTTTGACCTGTGTCATTGCCAACAAAGGGTATATAACAAAGTATTGAGAAACTTTTGTTATTGACCAAATACTTATTTTCCACCATAATTTGCAAATAAATTCATTAAAAATCCTACAATGTGATTTTCTGGATTTTTTTCTTCTCATTTTGTCTGTCATTGACGTGTACCTATGATGAAAATTACAGGCCTCTCTCATCTTTTTAAGTGGGAGAACTTGCACAATTGGTGGCTGACTAAATACTTTTTTTCCCCACTGTAGAAGCAAACCAGATGGACATCATGAAAATGATCGGAGGAAGTTTAGGAGTAAAAACAAACAAAATATAATTATTGTAGAATTTGACTGTGTCCATAAAATGTATATAGTATGTATGGGCTGAAAGTAGAGGCCTAAGCGTTGTTGTTCGCTAGTTTACTCCAACTGGGGAAGGGGTGGTGGGGTTGGAAAGTAATGAAGAGAAATATAATTTTAAAAAGGATATGTGTGTGTGTATGGATGTATGTACAGTATATATGTATGTATGTATATATATATATATGTGTGTGTATGTGTGTATGTGTATGTGTGTATATATGTATATATATATATATATATATATATATATATATATATATATATATATATTTGCGAGAAAAAAAAACATTTGGGGGATTGTGTCACGGAATCAGCCGAGGCTGCCCCGCCTCCTTGCTCGGGCAGGCTTCGGCGTTCGTCGTCCCCGGAGTACTAGCTGCCACCGATCTATGTTTCGGTGTTTGTCTAGTTTGTCCTGATTGTTTGCACCTGTTTCCCATTATGTTATATTGTATTCCCTTTATAAACCCCTGTCTCTCATTGGTTATTGTGTGTGATTGTTTTCCATTAGGTCAGCAGTGCTGGTTGTATGCGTTATTTGTTCCTCCCTGTTTGGAGGTTTGTTTTGTACTTTCTTTACTGTGTTAAGTAAAGTACGTTCTGCCAGTAGTTCGGTGTCCTGCGCTTGACTTCGTTTCCCGCATACACGTCACCTTGACAGAATCACACACCACTCATGGAGTCAGCAGGAGCGGCGGTGCCAGCTGGATCAATGGAGGAACGCGTCGAACACCAAGCGGCCATGATCCAGGCTCTCGGCACCGCCATGGAACAGGTGGTGAGCACTATTGGGCGATGGGAAAGAGATGGTCTGCCTACGCCTTCTCCAACGATACCACCACCATCGGCGATGCCCATCGCTTCACCTCCGGGGTCCAGTGGGATTCGGCTCTCGCTCCCGAGGGCTTATGATGGCACAGCGGCCGTGTGTCAGGGTTTCCTGCTCCAGGTTGAACTCTACCTAGCAACCATCCACCCGGTGCCCTCGGGATACGAGATCGTGTCCGCCCTCATCTCCTGTCTGTCCGGCAAGGCGCTGGAGTGGGCCAATGCCGAGTGGGGGGGAATAGACGCCGCTACTGTCAACTATGCGGAGTTCACCCGCCGCTTCAGGGCAGTATTCGATCATCCACCAGAGGGTAAAGCGGCGGGTGAGCGTCTATTCCACCTTAGACAGGGGAGGAGGAGCGCACAGGAGTTCGCGCTGGACTTCCGGACGCTGGCTGCCAACGCGGGATGGAATGAGAGGGCCCTCATCGACCACTACAGATGCAGCCTGAGGGAGGACGTGCGTCAGGAATTGGCCTGCAGGGACACCAACCTCAGCTTCGACCAACTGGTGGACATGTCAATTCGCCTGGATACCCTGTTGGCTACCCGCGGACGTCCGGATTCAGGGCCGTCCATTCCATCCCCCAGCACTTCCGAGCCGACCCCTATGGAGCTCGGAGGTGCTGGTGCTAGGGAGACCAGGAGAGAGACCAGGAGGGAGGCCGTCCCCTGCACCAACTGTGGCTGCAGAGGACACACTGCTGGTCGGTGCTGGGGAGGGTCTCCTAGGAATCGAGGCGGTAGGCAGCGCACTGATGAGTCATTCCAGGTGAGTAGGCACCCAACTCACCCAGAGCTCTCTGTTGCGCATATGTGTATTAAAGTTGTGTTTCCCGAGGTTTCTCCTCACTCCCAGCATAAGGCGCTAGTAGATTCAGGTGCAGCTGGGAATTTTATCGATCGCCAATTCACCTATAAGTTAGGGATTCCTATTGTACCTGTTGATGTGCCCTTCCCCATCCATGCCCTAGATAGCCGCCCTTTGGGGTCAGGATTGATTAGGGAAGTCACAGCGCCGCTCAGGATGAAAACGCAGGAGGGTCATGAGGAGATACTACGTTTGTATTTGATTGATTCTCCTGCGTTTCCCGTGGTGTTGGGGCTTCCCTGGTTAACATCTCATGACCGCAACATTTCATGGCAACAGAGGGCTCTCAAGGGATGGTCTGATCAGTGTTTTGGGCGGTGTGTTTCCGTAGGGGCAACGACGGTGGAAAGCCCGAACCAAGTTCCCACCATGCACATTCCACCTGAGTATGCCGATTTGGCACTCGCCTTCTGTAAAAAGAAGGCGACACAATTACCACCTCATCGACAGGGGGATTGTGCGATAGACCTCCGTAGGCGCTGCGCTTCACGTAGTCATGTGTATCCTCTGTCTCAGGAGGAGACGGCGGCTATGGAGACATACGTCACCGAATCTCTGAGACAGGGATACATACGGCCGTCCACTTCCCCTGCGTCCTCCAGTTTCGATTTTGTGAAGAAGAAGGATGGGGGTTTACGCCCGTGTATTGATTACCGTGGTCTCAATCAGATCACAATCAAATACAGCTATCCTCTCCCTCTGATTGCTAGTATGACGGAGTC